>NC_142569.1:270000-570000 GCF_041283825.1 Pyrus communis
CCTCCAATGCAGTGTGAGAGATTGTTGTGGTCAGACATTCCTACTCATGATTTGCTCCATCTAGTTCTAGATTTTTCCCTTCATAATTGATTGAATTGGCAGGATGACGCCAACCAATTTCATCGATCAACCTTGGATAGGGGCCCCTACGTACAGTACACTACCCTACAGGGAAAGAGAGGAGATCGAGAGAGTCCGAAGTGTCGGTGATATTAGTCATCTTAACAGTGTATATAGGAAGCAAGAATGAAAGTGAAAGTTGGATATTTGATTACTTGTAGTCACAAAAGTTGAAGCGCATCGAATGGTCGGTTTTCACACTCCACAAAACTAGCAGATGACAAAAGGGCAAAAACCAATTTGCCATGGAATGAAAACATGGTCATCCAATCCATTAATTTAATATCCTAATATCCAATCCACTAATAATTTAATATCCTAATAATTTGCCTATTTGTCAAATAATATCTGATTTTATTTTATTGTTAATGATACATGGATTTCGAATTTTTACATTCATCATCCGTGTATTTACACGCATTTAGACTAATCTTGGCCATTCAATTCATCAAATAAACTGAATGAGTTCACGTCATATTATTCTCTCTTATTTAGGATGATAAGGTGCAAACATGTATTATGTTATAATATGGCATGGACTCATTCAGTTAATTTGATTATTTTAATTACCAAAATTAATCTAAATGCGTGTAAATGCACAAATGATAAATGTAAAGATTCAAAATTCATAACGTTAATTAATTAATTAGTTCATTAGTGAATTTGTATCTGTGTAAGTGGCTAAAAAACATTAAAGACAATATTTTTTTATTCGAAAGATGTACTCAAATAGTTCGATATGATGTGATAGACTTTAGTCCAGGGTATATGACTCATATTTAATTAACATGAAAATAATATAATAGACGATGGAAACAAGAACATAAAGGAGACGTTCTAGTACTATCAAGTCTAGATACAATAATTAGGGAAACTATTAAACATACTGATGATGATGATGATACGATCAGTTTACAAACTAGACAAAACATATGCAGCTTCAGCTTTTGGACAAAAACTAAGATCCCCTTAATTAAGCGGCAATAATGGGCTGGCGTTGGGCTTCAATCCTGATTTCCTCCTTCATTTTTCTTATAAACTCTTCGAATTTCTTGTTCAATTCATCTGTACTGCTCATCTTCGAGCCGTACTGATCATCTCCAACGTCAACATTTGTTGCTAGCTCTTGTGTTTCCATTTCTTCTCCTCCTTGCTCCATCAAAGACAGACTGACTTCTTCATCTTCTTCTTCTTCTTCTTCTTCATCTTCTGCTGCTGCAATGAAAGCTTCAGGCTGCATTTCTTCATGGTTCTCTGTATATAACGAACCATTTTGTTGTTTTTCTAGATCTTGTAGTTGTCCAACTTCTTCTTCTTCTGAAGTCGACGTTGGTTCTTCTTCTCCTTCGTCAGCCACATAAGCGATGTCATCCTGGCCGAGAGACGACCCAATCTCAGATAAGTTAGAATTAACTGATGATGATGTTTAAGACATTCCACCGAGGTCGGACATAAGCTCATCGGATTCAACATTATAACTGCAACCGCAAGAATTAATCGAAGTTTTTGCAAGAAAAGCAAGGATTTCATTACAAATAAGAAACATGTACTTCCTGTCAAGGGTGTGGGTAAAGATTGACAAAAGCATGTGGAGAAATAGGCATTGACCTGATTGGAGGAATCGGGAAGTAAACAAAAACCTGATTATGTTACAAAAAGAAACAAGGACAGCATAGACACTGAGACTACAAACTTCAATGTCCTTATCATAAACAACTTGGCATGGTACTTATTGTTGATGAATTTGTCAATAGCCTGGAGCTTCTGATCCTCACTACTTTGATGATCCATATATATATGTGTGTGTGATTGCTTACAGATTTAGTGAATGAAGAAGCTAGGGTTACAAGGGAACGAATGGCCTGGTTTATTGTGTGTTTGTGAATGAAGAAGCTTGGTACAGTTTCATCTCTTTTACATTATCCTTATATATATATATATACATGTGTGTGTGTGTCTCTCCGGATCAAGTACCCAGTTTTCTTTCTATTTAGTCCGTTCGGGAAAGGATACTTTTTGAATCTCTTCCTCTTAATTCATTAAATTGAGGAATACGTGTTATTGAAATTTAATTCAATAATTACAAATAAGAGCCTACTTTAACAATTATAATAATTTTAACGGTTTGATCAAATTTTTAACGTATGAATCTTCTTGATTTAATGAATTAGTTGGAAGAGATTCGGAGAGTATTACTTTT
Organism: Pyrus communis; assembly: GCF_041283825.1. Lineage (NCBI taxonomy): Eukaryota > Viridiplantae > Streptophyta > Magnoliopsida > Rosales > Rosaceae > Pyrus > Pyrus communis. The sequence continues at coordinate 272,321 of NC_142569.1, forward strand.
GTCCCTTCCTAGTGCTGGAATCTCGACAAAAGAAATTGATTGGGGCATAGGTAGGCGCTGCAGTCAGCCAGTCAACATTTCCCATGCAGAACCCCAAAAGCAATGTTAATTGTGTATTAAATTGCATATTGAAGTCCAATTAAGTATTATCCGTAATTTTTTTTTTTTTGAACGAGGTAATTATAAGTTCATGTGTTCAACAGTTCAAGCGCCCTCTCTCTCTCCCTCTCCCACCACCTTTTCATGTATATATTTATATCGTCTTAAATCTATCTACATCTTGAGTCTTGAAGTAATCCCGCTGAAAAGCACAGTGACCGTCTCTCAGAAGAGCAAGGTTCAAATACCTGGTTAGTCCTTTTCACTTCACTTTTTTTCTCTGAAATAATTTTCTGAGACTGTTTTGATTCTTTCTGATGATATATATGTATATATACATATACTTACAGTGCATAAAGCTGATAAATTGGTAATTTGTGAAGTGCAGTTATATATATGTTATTTTGAGGCACAATATTTCGAAGCAACTGATCAACCGTGATGAGAGGAGGCGTAATACTGAGAACCGTCGACAATGGCTGCAGGAAACTTTGCATATCTAATTCTGTGGTTGCTTTGTTCTTCGGTATACCTACTACGTAATACAACTTAAGTTCGTCCTTCCCCACATGCATCATGCATGGATCGATCTAACCCTTTACTCTTAATATCCTGATTCTGTTATGAAAACTAATTACATTAGTTTCGAGATCGATAATATTAATTTGGCCATGCATGCCTGCCTGCCTTGGTATAGTAATAACGACGGATCTATTTGTACTGTTCATTTGTTTAAGGGATATAATTGTTTAAGCTCATTCATAGATACTTTATTTCTACTCCATCACTTTCTTCATGATCCATTCCATTAGTCTAGCTAGTTATTTACTTGCATGTTTTAATTTTACATATTCATAAAAATATCAACCAAATAGTTAATTAAATACGGCGTAAGTACCTGCCTTGGTTGACTGAAAAATGTTTAGGAAATCAAATTTTTAGGCATCTTTAATAGACCACATCATTGTGGTCTAAAAAAAATGTTTTAAAATTTTGATTACCTCAATTGGCTTTCTAAATCAAGTGTTTTCTAATATTTTTTTGAAATATTAATTACTAGAGGTTTTGATTAACATGTACGTATTTATTGAATTGCAGTTGTGGAGTTAATTCACTTGGGAGGTGTTGGGGAAGCAGCAGCTGGCATTAATAGGCAGGTCTTTTCCAATGAAACCCACACTACAGGCCCTGGCCGGAAGCTATTGCAGCAGTCAGCTGGTAATTATTAACCCCTTTCTCCACGCTTGTACTGATAATACAAGACGGTACGCTACTAATATATAATGGATAATGTTTGAAATATCAAAATTTCAAAATAAATTGATAAATTAAATAATATATCATTAATAAAAAATAAGTATGTTAATTAATACTTTAATAATAATTTAATTATCAACATCTACATCATTTAAAAATAAACTTTGCTAAATACTGTTTATTTTGTGTGTGTGTGTGTATTTTACTCCACGTCACTCATCGAATTTTGCATGGTCATTAAATGCCTGTCATAATATACTGGAAGGGAACTTTCTCGATGTCAATGCAGTAAAATCAGTAAATCGGAAAGCGTGACATCAATTTGGTTCGACATGATTGGGCCTTAATAAATATAGGTCATATGGACTGTGGTTCGGTGGACCTTCAGATTCATTTCTGACCCGGCATAATTTATGCAGTCTTAGAATGTGATGGACGTGTCCAAAATTACCATGGGTTGAGACCCTTCATTAACTTTTGGGCAAAGGAGGCCCATACAATGCTCATTCATTGGTCCATTATAATAATTTTATAATACTACTTCACAATTCATACCAAGCTATGAGATTTTTTATTTTATTTTGAATAAACGATATATTTTTAATTACTAAGCAGAGAAGTAATGTTAGACTTAGACTAAAGCTAGTTTATTCATATTAAGCTATTTTTTTAAACATAATTAAGCATTTAATAATGGATCCAAAAGTTTGTATTTGAACTCTTGTATGCAATATCACTTGCATGTTTACTTACCAAGAATGGACCTGTGTTTATCGTTTCTTCTTCTTTAAAAAGAAAAGAAATGGATTGATATGTGTAAGAAACAATTATCATTAACTAATACACAATAAATGAAAAGGTAAGTGAATCTCAAGTTGAAAACCTAGATTTTTCGTATATGAACAACTAAGTATGAGATCACTAAGAGAAGTTGTTTAAGTCATACCTAACAACTACATATAATTCACAAAAAAATAATCATTCATGGCTTATTCTAAATTAGGTTAAGGTGGGAATTTCGGCTTTATAAGAACTCTTTGTACAATCATCACATTGGAGAGGAAATGACAGATAAAATTTGCATAAAATTACTTGATGCAGATAAGGGTGGTGATAGAGGACCAGGAGGAGACATGAATCGTATCGGCACGGCATGCTCAAAGGACGACATAGTAATATTCCAAGGCCAAACAGCCCCACTTCCCAATGGAATTCCAACCTACACGGTTCAGATTCTCAACGCCTGCGTTTCAGGTTGCAGCATATCCGACATTCACGTCAGATGTGGATGGTTTAGCTCCGCCCGCCTGGTGAATCCCAGAGTTTTCAGGCGCAATGACTACGATGACTGCCTAGTCAATGATGGTGAGGCTCTTGGCCCCGGAGAAACCCTATCTTTCCAGTATGCCAACAGTTTCCGTTACCCTTTATCCGTTTCATCTGTAGTTTGCTGCTGATCAACTCACAAAGCTAGCCTAGCTACATAAAATCTTTTGTTCAAACTCAATCAAAACATATGACTCGGTTCTTAATTATAGACTCGCTTTCTGGGCTATATGTGTGCAAGGATGAACTATTGTTTGAAGTTTGGAAAGCGGAAGTTGTAGTCGGGCTATTAAATGAATGTTTTTTCAGTACATGGTGTCGAAGTTATCGATGATATGTTGATACTATCTGGCCAAAAATCGACATATTATTGATGCATCTTGAACAATGTCATGGACAATAATATATTGTGTTGATTTTGTTGTCCCTAACAAAATGTATACCAACATGTTATTGATGCATTTTTTTATAATAACAATGACTGCTATCATTTCTTAATAAAGAACATACGTCTTGCATGGAGAATTCTTGTGGAATTGAATAAAAAAAATAGCAAAATGCCAACAATTACTAGTTGCCAAACTTGGATAATATTTAAAAGTACAAGGAATAATTTAACTTTAAACTGCTCCCCATTTGCTTCTATACACAAGTGTAATATATAGAAGTAAACTTCCTAGCTCTAGGAAGGCATGATCAAAAAGTAGTTATCTCCTTACTTAATTAGTCTTTACTTACATGGAAGGAATCCATGGATTGATATATCCATAATCATAACTAAAATCTGAGACACCAACCATGGCATAAAGCACTTGGGAGAAGATGAAGATACCTCCCCCTAATATTACCAAAACGAGAATTGCAGAAATAGGGTTCTTCAACAACTCGTATAGCGGCGCGAATGTCGCGTACAGAGCACCTGTACTCACCGTGAGAGCATACAGTCCATATCTCCGTACATTGTCCCAAAACTCTTCCATCAGCGGCCCTTCGGGGCCCAACGCCATTGCCTTTGGCTCGTCCATCGCCATCAGCGCCGCCATAACTCCTACGGAAACAGCTCCCATTATCCAAAACCTTGACGCGTTGTTTCCGCTGGAGTTTATTGGGGTGGAAGTATCGTTGACAGACTCTTTCCGGACGAGCGTCACACTATATAACTTGGATTTTTTAGCGGATGCTCTTGTTGGTGGACTATTGCTTGTGGCTTCGGAAGGGAGAGATGATAATATGGTTGGATGTTGAGGGTGTTTTGGTAGGGAGATGGGGATGACAAATGAGTTAGGGTTTGAGGATGGATATGAAGAATATTTGACGGGGTATTTTAGGAGGTGGAATTGGGAGCTCAGTGTAGACATTTTCATTTCTGGGAGCTCTCAAGCAGAGGACCTTCTGCTCTCTCACTCCAAAGTCTCAAAGCTATACAAGATATCTCGTTCTATATTATCCTTCTGATATTCCAAGTTTGTGGACATGGTTGCATGGCCTTATATCTCTTTAAAACAAGATAACTTTGATAAGAGGAGGTTGAATATTCAATGTCTATGCACCCACTGGCCTATTGGGTCCCTCAAGGCCTCACCAAAACATATGGGAATGGAGTGGGATCAGGGATGTGCACGAAAATCTTGTAATCTCTTTCTAGTCTATCAAACTTTCTTTTAACCTCTGTAATTTTTTAAGAGTTATAAATTTATAAAGTTTGATGGAGTTTTAATTGATTTTCCTAAACTTCATAAGAATTTTCAAGTAAATTTCTCTAAAATTTCAAGGGAAAAAACATAATTTGTTAAAACTTTAAATACACTATGAATCATTTCAAATTCATCAAAACCTTCACTTTTTAAATTAAACTAAATCTTGATTGAATATATCAATTTTTAAATACAACAAGAGTATGATTTCTTCATTGTAGGGTTTTTTTTTCCGGTAACATGGAAGAAAAAGAGAAAAGAAACACATGAACAACTAGTCTAGCGGTTCAAGAGTAGCCATAAAAAAGAGTTTAAACTAAACAAGGAGGAGTCTCTGCAAGCTCTTGGAAATCCATCTCGCTATATTATTTAAACTTGCCTAACTAGTCAGTTGCAAAATTAAGCTCTCTATGAATATGATGCAAATTGCAACTTCAGTTCTCTTTGATTAACCTTTTGCATCTCTGAGACAAGACCATAGAGAGTGATTAAGGCTAAAAAAAAAATATGAATTAGAGACACCACCAAAGCATAAGCAACCTCCACAATAAAGATGAGAGAATAAGGATTTGGATCCCATTCGGATCCACTTTGTGGGGATCCTATAGATCATTACATCTTAGTCATTCATCGTGCATTATGCAGTCAGAAATCATTTGACTTTTTATTTTATTTAAAATTAAACACAAATAGTACCTGTCAAAAATTAGTCACATGATTTACGATGAACGACTAGGATGTGAGGATCCTTAGGATCCCCACAAAATGAATCCAAAGAGAATCCTCTCCTTCTTGGGTTGCTATGCAATAGCCACCATCATGTCCATGTGCTTAATTAAAGTTACTTCACTTATCATTATTTCTTACTTTAAATGGTTATTGATCTAGATTTAACTGATTTTAGTCGTATCTAAATTATAATGATAATTATATATTCGTTATTTTTTTACTTGTATGTAAATTTTCGTCACTTATAATTTGTACATGCATTTCAATTAAAACAATTCTTTGGCTATATTACAACAATGGTAACTGAATTACAACCTAGTTGCATTTTCATCGATGAATCCTAAATTAGCTCTTAAGACAGCTTGCTTTCTATCCAATTACATATTTTTTATTGACCGAAATGAGGAGCTATAGAGGGGCCAGAAAGGAAAATGTGCGCAGTAGAGTAACTAGCTAGTTGATTTAAAAGACATTTTTTTTATGAAAATTAAAGGTATCATTTACCTTATATTACTTGGTATTTTCTTTCTTGGTCAGCTTAAATCACTTACCGAAGTCAATGGTAGTCTCCGTGTTTTAGCTTTTACCAGTTCTCCCTCACCGTCACCAGATGTCATGGGCTGCCTTGGTCTCCAAGCTCTGCAAAACCCCTGACTCATGCCCTGCCGCTGCCGCCCCTCTCTCTCCCTCCCTCTCTAAACATTAGGTTATTCCGCCCCTCCCCTCGACTTCCATAGCCTTCTCCCCCCTCCCCTCTCCTCCTTCCCTCTCTCTCCTCCTTCCCCTTTTCACTGAAAAGCTCACTCCTTTTCTGCTCTGCTTTCACCTTTCAACCCGCTGAAAAACCCCACCTTTTGTTGTTTCTCGCTTTTCCGCTCTTCAGGTTTCTTCGTCGTCCTCGCCGTCAATGGCATTTCAATCTTCTGTTTGTTTCCGCTGAAACCAGCTGAGAGTGAGGTAGACCCAATTCGTCTTTTTTGAATTGGGTCTAGGTTTTACAGCAACGCTAGCTCTCTCTCTCTCTCTTCGTTTTCACTATTGGGCAGTTTTTATTTTCTCTTGGAGGCTTTTTGGCTTGAGTAATTTCCGCTCCCTGAGTACCTGCAATGGTAGGTTTTCTTTCCTATCATTCTTATTTGTTTGTTTATTATTTATCTGAACTTTACTGTGCTTTTTCTTCAATGAGATTGAGTTTTTATGAGAACCCAAGTTCTAAGTTAGGGTTTTATGGCCATTGGGTTGTTATTTGAGTACCAAAAAGCTTATTTCTTGTGAAGTTGTGATGTTTCAGGCAATGTGATAAAAGGGGGCTTCTTGTTCTGTGATTTTGGGTGTGTCTTAATATAGAGATGATGACGAATACTCATAGTTTTGTGTCGTGGGAGGAGCACACTCTGTGTCAAGAGCGCGGTAGCCGTGTGGTCCATTACTACTTGAAGGAGGCATCAGGGGAATTAGTCCTTGCTGTTGTAGGGACTGAGAGGAGTATAAGGCACATGGTGTATGTTCTTTCGGATGAGTTCGTGGAGACTTACGAGTCCAAGGGATTCATTAATGTGTGTACCAAATGGAGAGCAAGAAGAGAAGTTGTAGAATGGCTTACTTCCTTGGTCTCGAGGCGTTGCTGGTCGGAGTTTCCTGGTATGTTAAGTTATATATCGCACTTTTCAGGTTCCCTTTATGGAATTTTTGATGGCATTGGCTGAGTATGATGAATAATATCGTCCTTTGTTGTGATTTGTGAGTGGATTTAAGCTTATGAATACAAGTTATGATAATAATTGTCTCAATGTACTTTTTTGAATAGAATGTCAATACGGAAGAAGACCTTGACATACCATGTTTAGAATAACAAATTTCATGAGCATGGTTATACTTATACTTTACTAAGGGGTAGTGATATATTATGTAAAGGTTGAATTGGAGATACTTGTGAGATTGACTTAAGTCATCTTCGTGTTGCATTGATGTAAATTTCTTAGTTTAGGGCAAGCAGTAGTAAGTCCCTCCAACATTGCATCTTTTATTTTTATAATTAGAATCTTGGATTTTAAATTTTGCAGACTGATTATCATAATGCTTTAGTTAAAAACGAATTGGAACTTTTTGTATAAGTTTGATATTAATGCTACCCTAACAAGTCTCACACAAGTAGGTGACTTTGAGAAAAATTATATTCAATGTTGTGCGTTTGTTTCATTTTGTTTAGAATCAGATGTGAATAACTGGAAAAAAAAGGAAGTTCTTATCCAGAATTTCTTTAGTTAAGTCTGTTGTTGCCTCAGAAGCTGTTGAAATTTATATTAGTTTGCAGACTGATTATCATAATGCTTTAGTTAAAAACGAATTGGAACTTTTTGTATAAGTTTGATATTAATGCTACCCTAACAAGTCTCACACAAGTAGGTGACTTTGAGAAAAATTATATTCAATGTTGTGCGTTTGTTTCATTTTGTTTAGAATCAGAGGTGAATAACTGGAAAAAAAAGGAAGTTCTTATCCAGAATTTCTTTAGTTAAGTCTGTTGTTGCCTCAGAAGCTGTTGAAATTTATATTAGTTTGTGAACAACTTTGGTTTACATGCCAGTTGAGCCACCCACAGCAACATGAAAAATTTGTTTATTTAATTCATGTCTATCTCCCCACTAAATGTTCTAGCTCTGGATATATTTGGAACCGCAAATTGAGATGATATTTGCCTAAGATCCTCCCCTAGAATTGCACTTTTGAAAGAGTACATGGTTTCATCTATACTAGCATAGGAAGTTTTGAAAGTAATGGAAGTATGTTCTCTAATTTGTACGTTAGGTTATGTAGTGTGAGTGAGCATGCATGTGCATGTGCTTGTGTCCGTATGTGTGCTTTCTATGTGAAAAATGGACTAGAATGATTTTATTTCTGAACATTGAAACATGTTGGTGGTGTATTCTTATGTTAATGGTATGTGAGGTTTTCAAACTTTTAAAATGTTTGGAGTTTATTTAATGAATAAATAATTTATTGGATGCTCAAGGTTGAGATATATTGGATATATGTTTTTAAGTAAATTGCTCTGATAGTCAGCTTTAATTATGTGAGTATAATACTGAGAACTAATAACTTAAGAGAGATGGCATGGTGATAATTTATATTCCCGAGAAATAAAATATATGTATTAAAGGGAAGGCAAGAATACGGAAAGGAGGCAAAAAAGGACAAAGAAATAATTTTTTTCCCCAAACAACAGAGTCTTAATGAGGATGTTTGTCCAACTTCTGTTGTACGGCATTCCTACTTTTGTGTATGATAAAGAGTTATATTGCCTTTGCTTCAGGGGGCATTTTTTTAGTAATTGGGTGTGGCCGCATAAGGGGCATACTTGAACCTGCCTTTGAACTTTGGTAGAACTTATTTTAGCATATCAAAGCATTGTGTTTTGCCGGTGCTATATTTTCATTAGGATGTAATTCTAAGCTTATGTGCTTTCCATTAACAGATGGCTAGAGTATTGAAAGAAGGAAAAAAAATTGGGAAAGAAACTTTCTTTGAAACAACTTAGTTTTAATATGTAAAGGTATTTCTGTCCAACATGTTTTACAACAGTCCCACTTATATATGGCAAAAGACATTTCCAGTTTTATATATAGCATACAGTTTGCCTTTGCTTTGGTGAGGCAATTTCTTTTACATTGTTTATCTACTTGGGAGTTGGGAAGCATGCTAAACGCCTTTGAATTTCTTACAATAACCTATTATAGCATACCACAGTATTGGGTTTTGCCACTGTTAAGTTTTTCTTTAGGAATGTTACATGTGGCTCTAAGCGCCTGCATCTGCACATGGTATAGTCGATAGTTCTAAAACCAAGTAAACCATTCATAATCAAATCAATTAAGTTTTTCATTAGGAATGTAACGTAATCAGAAGATATCTGGGCTGATACATAATTCCTTTCCTATTAATCAACAATAATTGCATTAGATAAATTTTACCTTTCAAATATTTTCTGTTATGAGAATGGAGGGAGTATTCTGGCCACCTTTTCTCTTAGAAATGAAAATTATTTTGGATTTGGAATCCAAAAAAAAGTGAATAACTTAATCGTTAATACTATATGTTAGTGATTTATGGTTAGAGGAGATTGCCTGTATTAATTTGGTTTCCCTTGATAAACCGAAATCCAACTTTTTGAAAAGAAAAATGTAAAGCCAATTATATTTCAGCATCTTTCCAGAAAGGAGAGGCTGGCTGTTACGTGTCTCTATATTGTCATTCTTTATAAGCTCTTTCTGCCGGCCTGTTCTTATGTCACATTAAACATCCTTGCCTTCTACTTCTTCAATCTTCACAAATCCACTGCACCCAATTAAGGAAGGGAGGAGAAAGAGAGAGAGGGAGAGCTAGTATGAGTTCGTCGACGGAATTTTCAACCTCTAATGATAGAATGGGTGCTCTATCAGACCTTAAATTTTATGCCTATTAATTTCTTTTTCTTCGTGTTTTGCACTCTCTTTCGTGTTTATTACATGTTTACCTTTTAGAACCACGATTTGATTGCTCACTGAACATTTTGGAATTTTAACCGGATGTGAATTATTTATTCTCTCTTTCATTTTGGTTTTGTTTCATGGTTGGGGGCGATTGGAAGAGGTGCGGGCGGTGAATCTTAAAACCCTAATTTTGTGGCCTTTGTTTCTCACCTGTGAAATTTTGGAAGATTTTAGTTCCTGTAAGTAGTTATTTGTTTACACCCCTAGGAATTGAGAATCTGGCTATGGAGTCCTTGCTTCTGTTCAACGGAGACTATGTAGCGAGTGTAATGTAGCATACAACACAATATGTGAAATTGTAGCCAAACATGCATATTTAAGTTGAAATTCCTGTTTTGAGTAACATGTGAAACTGTTGATTTGGAGAAATTGCATAAACTTTTTCTTTACATAGTTCCGTTGCTTTCAACGTCTCATAAACTTTTTGGTTTAGGAAATTAATTTGTCAACCTCTGATATTGTACAAAATGAAAATTTAACGCGATAAGCTTAATTGGAAGCATTAAGTTATTTTGGGCATTAATAGGTTTGAATAATGATTTCTCATATTTTGGGTTTTCTAAGGCTTGTTTCTTGTTACAGGGGTTTCTAAGGTTTAATCTATTAATATTGTGAAATTAACATTCTGTTCACCTTGGTCATTGATCATTAAACAAAGTTCAGTAAGCTGGCTGCTTGAGTACCTTTCTTTGTCATCTATCTTTTTCAATCTTTAATCTTTGTTAGCTTTAATTTAGTGTTTTCCAATTGTAAAATGAGCCAAATGTTACCATAAGGCATCATGAATACCTTCTTTGGGCCAATTGGTGAGGTGATTATGTTCCTGTATTTAGTCCATTCTCAATTAGAAAATACATGAATGTTGGGCAGCCTGCTATGGGTAAAATCCTTCTTATGGGTTGAAAATTCTGTGCTGACTAGCAAAGATTGGAATGCATACCATGGTTTGCCTCTTTGTCACTTGTTGATACGCTTTTTTTAACTGTTGAGTTTTCGAATTCCCAAGATCTGTTATTGCATTATGCTTTCATGTATGGTCCCTTGTCACTTTTCACTCCACTAATGCTCATTTGAGTTTGAAGTATAAATTTAAAGCAAACCTACTCTTCTATAACAGATTCTCCAACAGATGAAGCAACACAACCATTGTCTGGACTCGGTGCTCGTCAAACTTCTCTGCCTGATCACACGGTATTCACATACTGTTATTTGCTAAGTCTGGATTTTGGGTTCATACATACATTTTACTAAGTTCTCCCTTTCCTATCAAGGTTCCGAGGAAAGTGAAAGTTCACAATTCAGACATTGAATGGTCTGGTGTTGCCTGGATTTGTGCCAAACAGCTGAAGCATTATCCAGCATTTTACAAGAATGAAACTACCATTTCTGTAAGCATCAGATGATCTACCTCTTTTGTTGTATAAGTTATTATTTCTGCATTTAGTGGTGCTCTTTATTTCCTTAAGTAGCATCTTTTTAATTTTCATTGATGCGTGGTGTAATGTTTATTATTGTGACCCTGATTTTCAGGTCCATTCCTTTGTGTTTGTAATGGCTTTGGAAGAAGAACATCATTACCTAGGTTACGTGGAAGACATGTATGAAGACAAAAAAGGGCAGAAAAAGGTTAAAGTGCGTTGGTTTCACCACACTCGGGAAGTCAAGGATGTGATTACTCTGAATCCACACCCTAGAGAAGTTTTTATCACACCTCATGTTCAGGTGATCAATGCTGAGTGTGTTGATGGTCCTGCAACAGTTCTGACTCCTAAGCACTATGAAAAATGCTTGGCTGTTGTAGCTCAAAAATCTTCCTCTGGAATATTTATGTGCCTTCGGCAATTTGAGGACTGCAAGGTTAAGCCCTTCAGTCTTGCTAAATTGCGGGGCTATTCTAATCAAGCAATTCTGTCGTCTTTAGATGTCCACATCTCCAAGCAGAAAGCCAAGTACAATAAATTTTGTCATGAAGATGAGGAAGAGTTAGGACCTGATGATCCTATGAGGGTGAACCTTAAGAGAAACAGAAGCAGCGAGGTGAATCAGGGACATTCTGGTGTTAAAAATTTGGTCACTGAGAGTCATTTACCAAATTGCGTTCCAACATACCCAAAGTTGAAATTAAAATTATCAAGGAAAACCATGGGAGTTAAGATTGCTGGTTCAGAGCCCCTGTGTCCAGTGTCTTTTAAGGTTGATGAAAAGATAGAGTTGCTCTGTCAAGATAGTGGCATACGAGGATGTTGGTTCAGTTGTCAGGTCTTGCAGACATCTCAGAAGCTTCTCAAAGTTCAATATGATGATTTGCAAGATGTAGATGGATCTGGCAATCTCGAGGTATGTGGTCTTCTAGAGATCTTTATTTTGAATTCTTTTCTGGCTCATATTAGAACATAGGGAACATGGGAAAACATTTTTTTGGTATATATTTTGTTGACATTGCCTCAGAAATAAATCTGTAGTCACTTTTTTACTTCAAGTAAATATTACTATGTAGCTTGGTTGCTGTTCGCCTATTCGAAGTGATTTGAATGCATGAGTATGAGTTGAATTAACAAATTGCCTGTAAGTTAACATTGTGTTCTAGTATGCGCATTTGCAAGAAATGTTATGTTACCTTTTTGGTAATTGGCTTGTTTGTGTAAACTAATCGCTGAATGAATTTAGACCTTCACTTTTTTTTTAATGTGTAGGAGTGGGTCCCTGCCTTTAAAGTTGCTGCTCCAGATAAACTAGGCATGAGATGCTCAGGTCGCCTGACAATCCGACCCTTTCGTCTCAATGCTTCTACAGAGTGTTGTATTGAGGTTGGAGTAGCAGTTGATGCGTGGTGGTGTGATGGCTGGTGGGAAGGTGTTGTTACTGCAGTTAGCATTTCTGGGGCTGATACTATACAAGTCTACTTCCCCGGTATCCTCTCAGATGGAAAGCTGTTTTGTATTTGATTTAAATTATGTTTCTTACCTTTCAGATAGTGCTTTGTTTAGTTGACTTAAACCTATCGAAACTGGTAAAATGTTTTATCTGGGTTTCCGATCAGTTATCGGGATGAGTGATGTTTCTTTCAATGTATCCTAGGTGAGGAGAAGCTGATGAGTTTCCAGAGAAAGGATGTTAGGGCTTCCAAAGACTGGGTTGAGAACAGATGGGTTGATGTGAAGGCAAAGCCTGATATACTCTCATACGTATCTGAAACTATCAGTTCTAGCATGAAGCTCTTATCAATCTCTGCTAGTTCTATGGCAAAAACTTGTTCTAAACATGAAGCTGTTGAAGAGAAACAGGAGTCACCAGATTTAGCCCCACCGGATGAGGACTCGGGAAAGGTGACGAGGGTGAATTTGCGGAAGCAGCCTTGTACCAGTAATGAAGACGAAATTAACAATTCAAGTGACGGCAATGGCAGTGATGATTGTGCTTGTAACAAAACGGAGAAATGTGAAGCACCAGAAGCCACAGAAGTGGCTGCTCGTGGCGGAGGTCGAGAATTTTGACCTTGCTGATAAGATTGTGGAAGGTTTAGGGGCCTGGTTCTTGTAGATAAGACGAACTGTCGGCATAGAGGAAAAGAACTATCAAGTTTCTAACATCATGGAATTGGAAGGTGTACAGCTTTATATCTGATAGATTAATTTACTCCAAGTGCTCCAAGTAAATGTGGTCCAATGGTGATCAGGTGTTAGGCAGAAGCTCAATTAACTCGCAGGAGTAATTGGTGTGTGCCTTTGCACCCATGCCCTGTGTAGCAACTTCTGAAAACTGCCCTATATATGTATCTTAATAGTATATTTTGAGTCAATAGTTTTCAGTCTTCAGAAGTAATTGTAAAGCTTATCAAGGTAAAGACCTCTTTAGCTAAGAATTGACGCATTAAGATGTTAACCGTTCGAGCTTTCACACAAGTGCCATGTCCGTAACATGATTACAAACGTAGCACTCTGAGTGAAGGATCACATGACCAGTAAATATAAGAAAAGCAGAGACTACCATTCTTTCATATCTGTTAAGCTAGTTGAACATCGTAACTAAGATTTTTGTGAAATTGAGAGAGGATGATATAGCAGCAGTAGCATTTGCGAATTTGTTATTTCTCTCGAACAAAACTGATACACATGAACATAATTTACAACAAAAACAAGAAGAAGCCTGCAACAGCGTCACCCATCAAGGCTGAGCGACACCCTTTTTCACGAGCATGTCATAAACCCTGTCGATCTTATTAGGTTCAATCTTGAATAGGTGATGGACATCTGATCTTTTACTGACTCTGCCACTGAAGATTTCAATTGATATAACTTCTTGTATCTTAAGGAAAACGGGTGGTGCCAATCTAATCTCGCTGCAGAGGCGTTTCTCCTTCCATGGCACAAAAAAAGTAGATTGTTTCAGAAAGAAAGGCTTTTAACAAATATAACGAGTATAAAAGAACACACCGTATCGAAATTAGGAGCGAGCAGCAATTGTGCTTGCTTATTGACAAACTAATAAGTTGGAAAATGAATACTTACAGCTTCAGACAGTAAATCTGATCCATTAAATCCCATTATATCCATTTCGCTGGCAGAGCCTGAAGTGGCTTGTCCAGCTGGCCTTGTATTTGAGTCCTTGCCAATGCCAACAGACTCCGAGGACATGAACAAATTTGGACCTCCCTGACTGCTTGGACCAACTTGCCCACTTTCCTTTACTCTGCGAGCACTTTCTTCAGCTTCCCTTCTTCGTTTCTGTACAAGATATCTATCTGCCTCTGCCGATGTACGGCAACCAGCAGCTCTCGCTTCCTGTAAGATTATATTGCAATATTCGTGAAAGGACTTAATAAAGCCATCCGTGATTCCGTATCCACGTGTATTTGTGCGTGTCTGCTATAAGACAACTGTTTGTAGATTAAGAGTGTGATGAGCCAAGTGGAAAAAGCAACCAATAATTGGACATGATTTAGATACTATGCACTAAAACTTTTACGATCAGAGTTGCATGTCTATAGTGTGAAAGGAAAGATCGGCTCTTCTACATGAAAAATGGACAACGCATTCCAATTGGTAACTGAAAATGGATTATTATCCAAGAGCAGTTTGTTCTCAGCCAATCACCATACCTTAAGTTCTTGAATTCTTTTCAAAGTGCGATGCTCTGAAATAACTGTGTGAAGTAATTCGTCATGCTCTTCCTTGGAATGGAAACACATGAAGACATCATATCGTCGACATATAGCCCTTTCTTCAGGTGATAGGTCCTCCTCAAAAGGATTAGGATATAATAAATTTCTTTCTAGTATGAAATCCTTTCTACGCTTCCTCTCATCAAGTCTGCAAACAAATTATCCCCATGAAGGTTAAAACATCAATAGCTTTACACAATAATTGATGCGTCAAATCTCAACTTCTAGTCATGTTATATTGCTACGTAGTATATAACTCAACGTACATCGAAAATACAAAAAGGAAGTTCAGCCAAAAAATAACACACAAAACAAAAATCCTCATCCGTTGCATTAATGACTAAAGTTCATATTCTTTTTTTCTTTCACTTCATTGTTAACTTGTCCTGCGTTATGCTACATCAAGTTCCATGAAATGAATGGATATGATATACTAATCTGAGTATAAATATGCACCAAAAGCAACTTAGTGAGCGACTACCTCTTTGCATAGATTCGCAACACTTTTAACTTCAGCTCACGCTCCTCATCAGTGTCAGTATCCTTAAACTCCATGTCAGCCAATAGCTGCTCAGAATCGTTATCGTATTCAGGATCGAACTCCTGCCTTTTGGCATTATAGCCACTCTCCACTAAAGAAGGACCCTTACTCCCCAAAGAACTTGGTTTCTTCCCTTTCCTTTCCGCATGAGGATCTGCCAGAAATAATAGTAACAAGTAAGATTCGGGAGTTCATCACTATTGTATAAAATTATGGATCCCACACCAATTCTCTAAACTTAATAATCATATAGATAGTAGATGTGTAAATGTGTAGACGTTAGCGATAAACAAGAAATATTATTCTTCAGGCACATGATTCCATCTTAAGAGAACATCAGTCATGTGATTTACCTGAAAACAAACGCTCACACATCCAATCAGACGGAGTACAAGCATCATTTATTAGCCTTAGTGTTTAAACTTGTTTCAAATTATGTTAGCACATATAACCAATTTATAGGTGGAAACTTTGCATCACCTTCCAGTTTAATGACACCAGGACCATCTTTAACCTGGGCCATGCTGGATGGTTTCTTGTTACCGGCTGCTGCTGCTGCCACGTTTGCACCACTAGAGCGAAGTCCAGATTCTACATCTGAATTACAGGAAAGCAAAGAATAAACCTGAGAATCGTCCAAGATCATCTTTATTTGATAAAGTCATAAACAGGGAGTCAACGATAGATCTTATCTGACCAGAGTTCATGCTAGACATTAAACGGCCAGAGGGGCCACCTTTGTGCGTATCTTCCACTCTGAGTAAATTAAGAAAATTTCAAAGTTAAAATGTATCATATCAAATGTGTACTAATAGTCTAACTCATGAATCTATTGGGATAGTGACCATACTTGGTTCTTGAAGGAGAAAATGGAGATTCCTCCTTCAAATTATGATCCCCCAGTGTAGGAAATCCTATAACAGTCATAAGTATTTGATAATAAGAAAAACTAACACCGAGTATAAAATGAAAAAGAAAATAATCAAAACAACCAGAAGGAATACATAAACTACAAAGTATGTACCTCCTAATTCACCAGAATTAATGGCTTTTCTTATTTTAGTAGAAGAGAAATATATAAAAGCTGAATGCGGAAATTCATCTAATATGTGTCTTCCATGAGATTTATAAATCTAGCAATACGACAACAATTTTTTAATGAACATGGTACTGGTTCAGAATGGAAGGAAACAAAAATACCTAAACACGGAGAGGTAATTATCACTAACCTTTCTTGTCCTCGCCATGCCCTTTAGCCATAGCAAGAAGCTCCTTTCTATTTTTTCCAACAACATGTGACATGTCCTTGAACAGATATATTCCACAACTTGATTACTTTTGTGAAAAATTAAAACTCGAATGAGAACTGACTTGTTCAAAATTGCATCATACCGGAAGAGGAAAGTACTGTGAGTTCAAATAAACATTTGTGTAGTGTTCTATGCATTGCTCTTTACTCTTCGTCCCAACATGCTCAGCAACTTCAGCCCAGTTCCCCAATCCATACATTTCAGTTGCCTACAATAACGAATGTATAGAAAAAAGACTGAAACCGGATACAAGTCAAATAGAAAAGGATCACTAGCAACTTCATTTGAGGGATTAAAAAGCAAATTAAAATACCTCCAGGAGCAGTATTTCATCATCTGCATTCCAGTCTGGGCAAATAAGTGGGAAAGATAAATTGTCCTGTTGAAGGGGAAATGAAAAGTAAGCGTAAGTGCAGGGAGGGATGCAATTCATTGTCCAAAGTCACTATTATTTGCATCATAACTGGATAAAAACTAGACTAACAACTCTGTCGTGAGAAAAATCAAATATTATAAGGAAATACATTAAAAAATAAACACCTGACCAGACATTTTTTACCATTAGAAAAGCATTTACAAACAGAGTTTCAGTTACATACAATGAACGTTATACTATTAGTTGAAGGGGTAAGTCAAAAGATAAAGTATTAGGTGACAATATTCCTCTCAAGTTCTCAACTTCATAGAAAAAGGAAGTCTAACTCTTTAGTTGTTAGATAGTTGCTTAAACAGGGATACACTCATTTCTATCTTACAAGACACTCCATTCACATCACTTGTCAAATAATTACAAACCACGGAGAACTCTACTTAACAAGATAAAAGAAAAAAGACACAGATCTTAATACTAACCATAACCCTGTAAGAGTGGTTGCTTTTGTGGGATGTCACCTCAGCTCCAACAGAAAAACACTCTATACACAGGTCAAAATCAGGGCACATACAACACTTGATTCGGACCTTCCCTGTGATGTCTTTATTGCAATAATTGCAGTGGTAATCCCTTTTTCCTTCACTTGTTGCCTGACCTGCACGCAAAATTTCGAAAATTGGAAATGAAATAAAGAATAACAAAGAAAACACAACTTTTTTGGATAATTATAACAAACGAAATAAAGAATGTCATTTAACAAAGACGAGACAGTAATTCTCTGTTGGCATGATTATAACCTCGTACTACCACTATAACAAGAAGTTGAAACAGCAAAGTTATACAAACCATTTGCAATATCTCACTTTTTAACGGATTCAATTGATTACTACATGATAGTGGGGAAAGTACCTGCAGCTGAAGACTCTAAATTTTCTCCAATGGATGCATTCTTTTTTCTCCTTGATCTGCTTGATCAAAAGTTGGTATTCAGATGAAACTTAATAGACGTCTCTAAAAGATAATGAACCACCAGTAGAATCCAAGTAGCAAAAACGGATATTGAGTAAAGAATTCTGTCATAGGACACAGGCAGCCTGATGGGCAGAAAAAAATGCGAAAACTAAAATCAAAACATTTGCAAAATTATAACTCGCTACGTGGGCTTCCCTGCATCTTCCGGGAAAATACAAATCCTACAAGTCATGTGTGATTGACTAAAAATTCAGGCAAGTACACATTTTCCTGTTGACCAAACAGTCAGTTGTTCTCTAGTATAACAATTTAACAAACTATCGATGATTTTAACACAACTAAAGCTCCAAAACGTACCCTGAAATGCCAAAATTTCCCCAAATACCAATCAAAATCCCTAACCACGCAAAGGTCAGATGCAACTTCAAGTAATAATTTACACAAAAAATAACAAAACTTTAATTGAAAAGCAACTACGACCTTTGAGTGGGGTCCTCATCAGAGTGAAAGTTTCCACGAGAACGACCCATATCGTTGTTTCCTGAAGCTGCGAGAGCTCGCGAGCAGCACTACCACCAGCTTGGCTGCTTTAACTGTGCCTGTTCAAACTTCAAACGCACGTATATATCCAAGAAGCCTTCTTCAACCCCCAAAAATTCGAAAACTGTAAATTGAGTTCGACAGTTTCCGAATTGGGATCAAGGGGTCAGTTCAGAAATTCAGACATTGGTGAGATTTTCCCTCTTCTCTGAAGACTTGGGAAATCGGGTTTTTTTTTGTGGCATAAAAAGCTCAAAGCTTTCAGGGGCTGCAAATAATGCCCGGCTTTGAATTTTTGTGTAAATTTGACTATTGAGTGTAGCGCACTAGTTCAGCCAACAGCATCCTTTCCGGATCTTTGGTGAGGGTTATGCGAATTCGTAAATGATATTTTTTTATCGTATATTGTACGGTTAATTTTTATTAAATTTTGTATTTAATATTAAATAAAATTATTTTAAATAATTTATGATCGTACGATATATAATAAATAGTTAAAATTAACAGATCTCTAAAATCCTGAGGATCCGAATTCAGTTTCGAAACTGGGTTTGTGGGGACTTTGGTTTGCTCAACTTTATCCTTTTTGAAATGCAACGACACCGTCTAGTAAGGCATCTAATGGTATTTCCGTAATACACAAACGGAACGAGGGGGCTTTGCAACTAACACAATCAAACAAAACCAAGGCGGACGGCGCGGGTGGCGCAAAAAAATTTGAATTCAGACAGCGGCAAAACACCCGGTGCTGACAGAGCCACGTGTCACTCTGCTCCATTCCTCTTCTTTTCAAAAACTCATCCAAACGGCACAGCACCAGGAGTCTGATTTACTTCTATCTCTGATGATAAAGTGAGGTACTTTCGCCAACTACCCGAGTCCGATTCAGAATTTTGTATTGAAGAGGGGCCGGCATCACCCCTGTGTCCTTCTTCCTCAGAAACCTAGCAGAGCAGAAGAGTAAGTTTGTAGCTTGCAATGAAGCCCTCGTCGCGGTACAGCTCGTACGATGCGCGTTCCTCGACCTCCTCGCACTTCTCCGACCCCTCGTCTTCCACAGAGCTCAAGCTCCCCATTTCCTCACGCCCCGTCGTCAAATCCAAGACCTCGGATCCCAATATCTCCACGATGGTGAAAAAGTTTATGGAAAAGCGGTCGACTTCCAAGGCCAAGCCGATTAACCCGACGGGGCTGGTGATTCCGTCGGATCTGATCGCGGGCGGATTGAAAAAGCCGGCTAAAAATGGGTCGGGTTCGAATTTCGCGGCGCTGGGGAGGAAGCTGTTTGGGAAAGGAGCAGGAACGACCTCGTCCGATAAGAAAAAGGAGGTGAAGGCGTTGACTGAGGTAAAAGGGAACACCAGGACGCTGGCCATGGTGTTGAGGAGTGAGAGAGAGCTCTTGAATTTGAATAAGGAGCAAGAAGTTGAAATTGTCGAGCTTAAATTGATGATTCAAGAAAAGAACAGAGAAGTGAGTTTTATCCCTTACTAATTCTGTTCAAAATATTGATAGTTTTGCATTATTTCTTTGTTCAATCTATGTCTGCATCTATGAAGTAGAAATTAGTGTTGCAAATTTCAAATGTTTCTGTAATTATATCTTTAAAGCTTGATTTTTTGAAATTATTTGTGAGTAAATTGAAGATCTTTCTGAAAATTCAACAGGTTTACAGCTATAAGATTGGACAATTAATAGAGTGCGATTTTTGAAAATTTAGGAATTAAGAAACTAGGAGCAAATTTCAAGACTTTTTTAACAATGAGGCAGTACAGTTCTGATTTTTTGTGATAAATTGGCGGATTTTGGTGCCACTTGTAGATAATGAGGCAGTGGGGTTGTTTGGAAATTGCAGGTGGATAAATTGAAGGATTTGTGTTTGAAGCAAAGGGAAGAAATCAAATCTTTGAAGAGCGCAATTTTGTTCCCGGATGTTATGAATTCTCAGCTTCAAGAGCTGTTGGAGAAGCAGGGGTCAGAACTGAAGCAAGCAAAACAAGTAATCCCAAATCTTCAAAGGCAGGTTTGTTCTCTTACTGGTCAGCTTCAGTGCCTTGCAGAGGATCTTGCAGAGGTATTACCATCAACCTTTTCCAGTCCTTAATTAAACCTTCTATGTCATATTGCAATTTACTGTTAGAGGATTCTTTAGGATGAAAATGCATTGAATTCAGTCTCGTTTGGTTGTTGTTTAGTCCATAGGTAGTTGGTTTGATAATCGTACTTGGGTTATTCACTTGGAGTTGCTTAATAATTCATGGTGTTATTCGACCTTTTCCGGGTGCTGGATAGTTGTTTGTGTAAGAGGTGTCATGTTCATCTGTTAGATGGAACCTCATGTTGTTGTTTAGTTCATAGGTAGTTGGTTTGATAATCGTACTTGGGTTATTCACTTGGAGTTGCTTAATAATTCATGGTGTTATTCGACCTTTTCCGGGTGCTGGATAGTTGTTTGTGTAAGAGGTGTCATGTTCATCTGTTAGATGGAACCTCATGTTTTGTTATATGTGGAATATTATGCATATTGTATTCAAGAAACCAAATGCTGGTGTCTGACGAATGTTATATATTGATTAATTTGATTGAGCAGGTGAAGGCAGATAAAGGTTCAGTTAGGGCATGTTTTCGACGTGATGACACTTCTCCAAGCACTCCAACTTATGATGACAAGGAATACTCTAATTCTCATGTAAGTACACCTTATGCTAGCAATCGTTCTTTAAATCAGTCAATAGAGTAACAACTTTGTTTTCAATGAGTTTTTAAGTAACAGAAATTGGTAGCAAATTTGTGGTGGTTTTAAGTCATTTTACAAATGGCGATTGTCAATAGGACTTAGATGATCTTAGATTTCATTTCCTATTTCCTTTCCAATAATAATCTGTTCATTCAACCAGGAGTTCAGCTCTGGTGAACCAGCCAGCCCTGGTAGTCCAGATGACATGTTCCTGAAGGATTTGAATCCTTGCTTGACCCCATTTCCAAAAACAAAGTCCAAGGTGACACAATATTTTGTTTTACTTATTATGTGTTCCGTTGGTTTTACTCGTGTCTTAAATGACTCATAAACCCTACATGCTTTTCAAGGTTGATTGCAAATCGTAAATGTTAAAATTATGGTTGATCTTTTGCAGGAATTTGACGAGATGGGCTACAACTCCACATATCGACATGATGAAAGCTTATCTGAAAAAAATATGGAGTTTGGATTTAACTCTTGTTCCAGGAAGTTGTCCAAAAGTTCTGATCGTTGCCAGAAGACGGAAACAGAAAGCAGAATAGCACAAGGAAATCGGAGATCGGGTGATGCCAAACGAACTTATGGAAAACAAATTCACCGTAGATTTATCTAGATCAAAGGTCATATTGTTTCTATTAGTCGTTTGTTTCCTTCTGTTAGTTTTCCGTCTTTCGGTTCATCTTGGAAGTATTTACTCTGTCAGCTTATACACAAGGTTTACTGTCTGAAAGGTGAAAGTCATTTCACAGTAGAAAATTTTGTACATGCACTTGAAGAGCATGAATAATGAAGAACTGAAGCTTTGCGGATTCCTTTATCTGCTATATACTATCTATTCTGTGTCAGTAACGAGTTTCCTTGAGTTCAATCCATCAAATTACAATATCTTTAGCATTCTTTACTGAACGGACAATAAACAACAATAGGAATACATTCGTCCACAAGACGGAGAAATTTATTTGAATCCACCAGATTGATGTTTGATTCACTTAGCTACTTATAGATGACCCATTGTCATACTTAATTACTGCATCAATTCCATGGCACCTAATGTAAGAGTTCAGGCAAATATTTGGTGTGACAATATGTGCATTGTTGACAGCGAAGTTGGGTCTCCCGCGATTGTTGATTCTGATCATCTTGTTCTCAACGCCAGATGGAATGAGACTCCCTGTCGGAAAATGTAGAAAGTCATTCAATAGGAGCGGCATTGGGACAGCATGGCTGATCAAGAAATCTTCAAGATGGTCTATTGATATTGGGGATGCTGATAACTCTGAGTCACTAGGCATCAAGAAAGTTAAGGTTCGGTATGGCTGTGATGTGGCATTTAGCATCTGCAGAAGAATGGCAAATCCGTAGTAAGACTTTGATCGCATATCCGTCACTGCTGCCTGCACATCAGTGGAGTTGAGAGCGTGGACCTGCAGGGAGGGTGCTGATTCCCAAAGCAGGAAGAGAACGACGAGGATGAACAAAGGCCTTCGATCCATTATAGAGTACCTAGAGACAGAGAGAATACGTTTTAGGAGATGGAGATTGGAGGGTAAGGATAGGACTGAATCCTCAAGTTATATATGTTAAACCCAGAGAGGAACAAATAGGAACAAATCGAAAAATATAGGCATGAGTGCTTCATGAGATTCTATTTTATTAGAATTTAGAGACAGTTTGAAGGTAGGTAATGCATGAGGAAGCAACTCTCTTGTAAATTTGAATTATTTTTTGGCACAGATGGGATCAGTTGGCTGGCTTGATGACCTACTAATTATTTGTCAATTGTAGCACATATTCTACCAACTTTCACCCATATGTCTGATTTTTCGTGATTAATAGTGCAGTTGCAAAAGCTCCCGCGTACCGTCGAAGTTCTTAGAAAAAACCGTGCAATGATTTACATGTTATGATTTACATGTTATTCAACTTTTTCAAAACTACAAACTTAACGTAGCCAAGTTGTCTAGAACAATGTATATCCCTTTATTGGCACCAATATGTTCAAAATCTTTCACGCCAAAGATTAGAATATGGCTCGAATCGAAACTTGATCTGATCTAAAGATGAGGGCATTTTAGGCATTGTAGAGAAAGTAAGGCTTAGCTTAGATTGATCTGTAATTTCGTGGAAGAGAAGGAACGTATATATTATTAGCATGTTACTTCAACTTTTTCAAAAGATGAGAGTGGTGCTGGGCTGTCTGGCTGTCGGTGGAGATCTTTGAAATCCCACTTACAAATGTGGAGTTAAAGCTCGTGGAACTGGACAGCTTCCGTTGAACAATCATGTCTTCTACTTTCCTTTGGGTTCTGCTACCTCTGCTATTTTTGGCTCTAACTCCACAAAGATCTGGTATTATTCAGTTAAAGTAATCATTATCTGTTAACTTTTCGTTATATTGGCATTGCATGGATGTGCACATATGAGATATTTCATAAGATAGATCCCGCTTAACTGTTCATGTAGCGGGATCCATATGTAATCCATACCATAAACTTAATATCGTTATTGTGTTTATATGCAATATCGATGTCTACATGAATGTTGATGACATGTTCTCGCTACATCTTGTCGATTTTATTCAATAATGTTACCATGAACATTGAAGTGAAAAAGAGATTCGCTTAAGAATTAGCTCCATGTATAATATACACACACATCCTCGATGAAAGTTATTTATTAGTAATAATTTCCTCAAATTTGATTTATTGTGAAATGAAACTAGATGGGCAGCTAGATCAGGAATGGTGCATAGCAGATGAGCAGACCCTGGATGAGGAGCTGGAAATGGCAATGAAGTGGGCGTGTGAAGCGGGAGGTGCAGACTGCAGCAAGATACAAGAAAACCAAGAATGCTTCTGGCCTAATACTACGCAGCACCATGCCTCTTACGCCTTCAACAATTACTATCAAAGATTCAAGCAGCAAGGAGCAACTTGCTACTTCAATTCTGCCGCATTGGTCACTGCCCTTGATCCAAGTAATAATTCTTGAGATTTAAACTCTCTTAATTAGCACGCAGTTGTTTCCGCTTGTTTAGATCGACGATATTTTATTTCAAGTTCCTCTACTTTACAGAGAGGAAAATTCGAACTAAGTTGTAATGGAACATGTACATTGTTCTGGACAACTGACCTAATTCTGTGCTTAGATCGATCCTTCAATGAGTTACTATTCATTAGTTTGTTTGATATTTAACAAATACCATAATTCTTTCTTCTTTTATCTCTTTTAATTGCAGGTGATAATTCGTGCAAGTTTGAGTATCTTCCTTGAGGAAAAGCTCGGGAAGATTTGCAGTCAAAGTTTTTAAGATTTGCATTTGTGGGATCACATACAGATCCAATGAAATTTTTTTTTTTTAAATTTCTATTCAATGAGCGTTGCCATAAATTTATTTTCCCAAAAATGTTGTGATCTGATCGATGCATTGACTCCTGGCAAATTTTGGGTGGGCTATGCATTAAACTAGATAGTGGCCTTTGGATTCAGACACTAGGCCCAAGTAATTTTTCTTATATATATAAAGGCCACGTTTTCTGCTTTCCGAATCACAAAAAATATTTGGGCCGGTATCAAAAAGGTGGCCCATAGCCAGGTTTTCGCAAAAACTTTCCCCCGAGAAATTGAACGTGCGCATTTAAGCTGCCTAAGATGGTGTGTCACATAATTTTAAATATGTTTTAGTTCACTTAAATTTGAATATCACTTACATAAAAAAGAAGGTGAACTTATTTGGGGCCTTCCTCTCCCCCCCCCACCCCCGCCCCCCCTCATCAAAATTGTGTTTTTACCCGTGATCCCACCAATCACCAATTTTTCTTTAAGGTCAGATACTGTTGGTTGGACATAAATTTTCTCCTCCCTGTCTGTGCTGCATCGTTATCAGGTTGGGTTGTGTGTCATGCTCATAGGAAGAGCAACTTCCTTTAAAACCATACAATTATATGGTTACAGTGATGTATAGTGCTAATAATAAATAATACAATGCCATATAAAATGTTTAGTTCATAGAACCATAGAAGACTTTATCTTTTGTTACGAGTGAAAGGCAGCAATTAAGCTAGCTAGGCGAGCCGACTGTACACGTTGAAAAATGAAACGACGTGATTGCCTTAGCGTCGTCTTGTTTTGGTAGAGGCATTAAAAGAAGATGGGTGGATGCAGGCATCGTCACTTTCAGATATGTATGTATGCATGCATGGCTTTTGCCAGAGCCCTACAGGGTCAAGTCATACCTCCTCTCCACTCCATCCCTCTCTCTCGAAGTCTCAAGTCTCCATTAACCATTTTCTGGTGTGGCTCATCATAGTATCATCATCTGATCAGATTGCATCGTTGCGTGCGCTCGCTCTCTCTTGTTGCACAGCACGGATCCGAACCGTCCTTTTAGATTTCAAGCATGTTTCAATATCATCATTAAAATTCATACCACCGCCCACATTAGGAGAAGAAAATATAGATTAATCCATTATCCCACACCATGCACGTTTATTGCTTATATAAGAACTTGTTCACCAATAATTAGGAATTAATACAATACAAAGGTCTTTGTGTAATCTTACGGATTATTAGAAGCTACTCCCGTAAGTATGGCTGGTGCATAACTAGCTACGTACTAGCTAGGGCAGAGCTCATTCTTGTTTGCTTCTCCAAGAAACTTGCTTACGAGTCAATCTAATCGTGTATCTTAAAAACAGTAAGAACAACTTTTTTAAAACTAAAATGCCACGCACGGTAATGATGTGTGTGTATATATATATATATATATATATATATATATTGGTCATGTATTGTCAAAATTAGAAGCATGATAATTGATGACCATGATGATGAATAAATTTATCCTCCAAAACTCATAGCTAGTAATATGTGAATGAAACACAAAAACAAGTAAACCACCTTACCGACCATCGATAATTCGAGAGGGACAACCAGTAACACTAAACCACTAACCAAATCCAAAACAAATAATTCAAATAAAATGACCCACCATCACCATGCATAATCATTCTTGTACCATTTACATTCATCAGCTTCTTTTGTTCTTAATTTTTCTTTAATTTCGTTCTTATTTTCTTTCTAGCTCATCATGATTGTGCACCCAGAAGAAAAGAAGAAAATGGTCATCATGAATTCCACCAGGACCAGCAATAGATATCATTTAATGGTAGAATTTAAGTCCCTCACCTTATCTCACCACCTTTCTCGGGACAACAACTATTGCGGCCTCTACCTAGAAACAGAGATTTTTTAGCGTGATAGTTACACGAGACGGTATATCACGTATTTTTATATAAATGATGAGATATATGTGTTAAAAAATTAATAATTAAAAAATTAAAAAATTTTATCACTTACATTAAAACATAATGAACCATCTGTATTTCCATCACAACTTAAAATTTCTCTTAGAAACAATTTAAATTAGAGGAAAAAAAAAAAAAAAAAAAAAAAAAAAAAGGGTATTGCCTCTTGCTTTTTAAAATGATTGTGGAAAGTCTCCTACCTAGGCACTATGTTTCTGCATTTTACATTTTTCAAGAAAGAAAGATCGAAGTGGGCTTAATTGCAGTCAAAGTTTTGAGTCTAATCAAGTTATGTGACGAGACAGACTAAAAAAATATATATATACAACCGATTACATAATATAAATAACAAATATTCTAGATATAAATTTTAAAAGTAATGAAAAAGATTTATATAAAACAAATACGTTTGCAATAACGTTATAGGTTAATAAAATAAAAATATATTTTGTTCACATATATTCTCATTTTATTTATACAAAACACGAAATATTAGAATTGAGTAAAAAAAATAGGCATTAAAACATTTAATGCCCGTCATTAAGGGGACGATGAGGTGCCCTTTACTCCTTGGTGTAATAGTCTTTTGCTTTTCACCACTTGGCAGGCCTTTGCATGCTGGCAGCGAAGAACCTCATCAATCAAATTAAATGTTATTTAAAATGATATAAAAACATGATATAGAAAGATAGTGCGAATATAATTACCCATATAAAGTAGTGCAGTGGAAGTAGATGTTAGGTGGGTGAGTGATGATAGTGTATAATTGCTGGGTCTGAGCGGGGTGTTGTGTTGGTTTTAGACTTTCTTCTTCGAGCTCTTTTTTCAACTGCTACTTTTAGTTTTAGGCTTTTGGCAGTGTAAATTTTTGGGGAAGAAGAATGAGCTACTTGGGTGTTGGTGTGAGTCCTGGGAAAGTTCCGGTGTATCACAGCACCAACTTAAAAGTGATTGATCGGAGGGTGAGGTTGGCCGAGTTGGTTTTGAGGTGTGTAATCTGCGGTCTAGGAGTTGTTGCTGCTGCTCTTGTAGGGACTGATACTCAGATCAAAGAGATCTTCACTGTCCAGAAGAAAGCTAAATTTACAGACATGAAAGCTCTTGTGTACGTACATCCCGAATCCTCTTCCTCATCTCACTCTCTCTCTCTCTCTCTCTCTCTCTCACTCTCTCTCTCTTTCTCTGGATGGTCGTATTATGTATGATAGGGAAATAATTTTTATTTGTTCTTCAAGTTTCTTTGATTTATTCAACCTGATCACTAGAAATAAGCAATAACTTGCGAAAATCACTTCTGTATTGAGAATTTTCTTCCTTTTCCTAGCTATTTGAGTTATTTTAATTTACCTAATTTTATTTTTATAATATAGGTTTTTGGTGGTGGCTAATGGGATAGTTGCTGCCTACTCTTTGGTGCAAGTGATGCGTTGTGTTGTGAGCATGGTTAGAGGCAATGTGCTCTTCAGCAAGCCCATAGCTTGGATCATTTTCTCGGGCGATCAGGTAAACTTAATCGATTATTTACATCTTAAATTACTAAGTAGCTATTTTTAGAGTTAAAAAGGACGAATAACCACTCAACTTTAGGGGCCGACAAGGATTTAGAGCTTCAAAGATGACGATTAGTGAAAATTAGCTTCAAGTTTTATTCACTTTATCACTTAACATTAATAATGTCATCACTTAACGCTCATAACATTGTCACTCAACGCAGATGGGTTAACGTTTGTTTAATTTTCAATATTTTAGGTCCTTATGTAGAAGGGTAATGTTAGACTAAATTTGTACATAAAGTTTTAGAAACTAAGAGGTATGAAAGTTGATAATTGATTTATTACTTAAACGTTTATTCCTATTGATGAATCATAATTTAGTTTTCAAATTTAATTTTTCTAGCATTACCCGATTTAGAATATTTCAAAAGATTGAAACCAATCTAGAATCAATCCCCTTTTAATTAGTTATGCGTTATCCTTTTTTTTATTTTTTATATATATACAAATAAGTAGCTCCTTTTATTTCGTCCTACTAATTATAACTATTATTTGTCGGTAGTTTTTGGCGTCTTTTAAGTCCATTCAGTGTACTCATTGACTTGAGGAAGTAGTTTATACCTACTCCTGTGGAAGGAGAAGAAATTCCCTCAACGAACGGATGTCTTTGTAACGATATTTCAAGACAATCTCTTGTAATTGATTTGAGATACCTTTATATGTAAGACATATATAAACACATGTATGTCTTAATACCATAAATCATAAGTTAACCAATTGAATTATCAAGAACTAAGAACAAGATGTATATCTAGACCAAACATGCTCATGAGAAAATACTGAAAGTTTGCATGATAACTAACCTGCAGAACCCAAGATCGAAGACAGTGCCATTGCAGCACTTCGAATAGGCTTAACCTTCTCCTCTTTAACAAGCACAAGTACTCACCGAACAATAGGTATTCGGATCAATAATCAAAATTGAGCAGACCTTTGCAAGAGCAGTGGCTAAACATATATATAGCAGTGTTCCAAGAATTCTCCTATTAGAATTCGTATGGAACTCAAACAGCTAAATCATATCACAATGCGAATTAAATGGACTCCTGATATTGAGTCAAATCCCATATAGAATTGGTATACCACACTCTCTCACAATTCCATATCAAAACAGGATTTACCAAAAGCTTATCAACAGGACTTTTCCAAACAATGATTTATACAATCTGGCTCTAAATGTTTGTCTCATACTCATACTCTTACATTCTCCCACTTGAGTATGAAATATGACTAACAGCCTTTATAAATTATGGAAGTGATCACCGAGTCCAAGTTAACCAAAAGCTCATTATCACATACAACCTTACCTAAGCATTTTAAAGCATGGAACTGCCCAGTTTCTTCTGTTCATTACATAATTAACCCAGCAATCACTACACACCCAATCTGCAATTTGTAAGCATGTGAACTAAAATTTTTAGTAATGTTAAAACACATTACTCCCACTCATATAAGCCAATCTTAGCACAACAGGACCATGATCACAATTGATAACCAAAATTTTATCAATGCCAATAGTATGATCAATAGTCCCGAAAGTATGCTTCAACAAAATCACAAAATGATTTCTTAGCAAACCAAACTATCTTATATATATAAAATTTGTTTTCCAGCACAAGTTAATTCTATATGGAAAAACTGAAAAACCCTTCAAAAACCAACTAACAATAATAGCTAACATTAAACTACCTGAGAAGATTAAACTCAACCAAAATAAAACTAACTCAGTTTTGTAGAACTGTAACTTCAATACCAATGCACATCGATGAACCGTTTAAACTGCAACCTTCTTGATTCACTCCCACTTGTCAAGAGACTCTAACACTCCCATTCAAACAACATGTCCTTTAAAAACATTGTTGGGCAGTGCTTTAGTCAGAGGATCCGCAATCATCAAGTTGGTTGACAAAAACTGAATTTCGATTTCCCCTTTCTTTACCATTTCTCTAACTTTAAAGAACTTCACATCCATCAATCTTGAAGCTGAAGTTCTTTTGTTATTCTTTGAGAAAAACACTGCTGCAGAATTGTCACAAAACATTCTTAAAGGCCTCTTCACAGAATCAACAATCTTCATATCAGCAACAAAATTTCTAAGCCAAACTGCTTGTTTCATTCCCTCAAAACATGCTACGAACTCAGCTTCCATTGTAGAAGTTGATACAATTGTCTGTTTAGCACTTTTCCATGAAACAGCACCCCCTTTCAGCATGAAAATATATCCTCCAGTTGACTTCCGTTCATCCAAATCTCCAGCAATATCTGAATCAGTATAGCCAGTGATCTCCAGAGAATCATCTCTACCATATATCAGCATGAAGTCTTTTGTTCTCTGCAAATATCTTAGCACTTTCTTTGCTGATATCCAATGAGATTCACCTGGATTTGATTGAAATCTCCCCAGCAAACCAACTATGAATGCCAAGTCAGGCCTAGTACATATGTTTGCATACATAAGACTTCCAATCAATGAAGCATAGGGCCTCATCTTCATCAATTCAATCTCA
The DNA here is from genome assembly GCF_041283825.1 of Pyrus communis. Taxonomy (NCBI): domain Eukaryota; kingdom Viridiplantae; phylum Streptophyta; class Magnoliopsida; order Rosales; family Rosaceae; genus Pyrus; species Pyrus communis. The sequence goes on from NC_142569.1 coordinate 302,958, forward strand.
TGCTCAGATTTGGGACATTGATCTCGAGAGAACTTATCACCTTTGTTTACTGGGACATCGGCCTTATTACAACTTTCCATATTAAACCTGCTAAGGACCCTTTCAATGTAGCCCTTCTGAGACAAGCCAAGCAATTTGTTCTGTCTATCCCTCACTATTTCGATTCCAAGCACATAATGAGCTTCTTCCAAATCTTTCATCTCAAAATTTGTGCTCAGAATTTTCTTGGTTTCCACAAGTAACTGCAAATCTGAGCTTGCAAGCAAAATATCATCAACATATAGGATTAGGAAGATAAAGTTCGATCCTTTAAACTTAAGATAGATGCAGTCATCCATCTTATTTTCAGTAAAGCCATGAGATGTGATTACTTGATCAAACTTAAGGAACCATTGTCTTGAAGCCTGCTTAAGTCCATAGATTGACTTATTAAGCTTGCAGACCATCTTTTCTTTCCCCCTTTCAACAAATTCAATAGGTTGAATCATGTGAATATCTTCTTGCAAGTCTCCATTCAAGAAGGCAGTTTTTACGTCCATCTGGTGTAATTCCAGATCAAAATGTGATGTTAAGGCCATAATAACCCTCATCGAGTCTTTGGAAGAAACTGGTGAGAATGTGTCATTATAATCCACACCCTCTTTTTGATTAAACCCCTTTGCTACTAGACGTGCCTTATATCTTTCAACTCTGCCAGCAGCATCTCTTTTTGTCTTGTATACCCATTTACACCCAATCGGCTTGATATTGGACGAGGAATTCACCAGTGTCCACACATTATTCTTGGTCATCGATTCTAACTCCTCTTCCATAGCTTTCTGCCATAGGGTGACTTGAGAACTTTGAACAGCTTGTTGATAAGTCACAGGATCATCAATATCCCCAATATCAAACTCAGATTCTTGGAGATAGACAAAATCTGCAGAAATAGCCGGTTTTTTAATTCTGGTAGATTTCCTTAACGGCTGTTGATCAACCAATTGATCTGTGCTTTGAACATTTGATGGGTCTTCCAATGTTGGAGAACTGTTTATAGATTGATCCATAACTTGATCTTCAGCAACAACTTCAATAGTTTCAGTTCCAGGCATTTCTTCATCTAAATCAGTGATTGATGCAGGAGGTCTTGGTAACACAGAAACATGATTATAATCCATGCAAGATGAACTATTAATCTGTTGTTCCAATTCTTCAAATTCGAAATTGTCTAGGACCAAGTCTGATACATCTTCATCTTCTAGAAAAATTGCATTGTGAGTCTCTTGTATTCTTGTATGTGATTGAGGACAATAAAATTTAAACCCTTTGATTTCTCAGGGTATCCAATGAAATAACATGAACTGGTTCTTGGATCGAGTTTTCTTTCATGAGGGTTATAGAACCTTGCTTCTGCTTTACACCCCCACACATGAAAATGATTAAAGGTTGGTGCTCTACTAGTCCACAACTCAAATGGTGTCTTTGATACTGACTTTGTAGGTACCCTATTTAAGATGTAATTGGCAGTCTTCAAAGCTTCTCCCCAGAGAAAACCAGGTAGCTTAGATCTTGAAATTAAACTTCTGACCATGCCCATCAATGTCCTGTTTCTTCTCTCTGCAACCCCATTCTGTTGAGGTGTTCCCGGAGTAGTGTACTGAGCCATAATCCCTTGTTGCTCAAGATAATAAGCAAAAGGGCCCTTCTGTTGCCCAGCTTCTGTATACCTGCCAAAATATTCCCCTCCCCTATTTGATCTAACAATTTTAATTACTAAGTTCAACTGTTTTTCCACTTCACTTTTAAAGATTTTGAAACATTCAAGGACTGCAGACTTTTCTTTTATAAGGAAGATGTAACTGTGTCTGGAAAAGTCATCAATAAAGCTCACAAAATATGAATTCCCACAAATAGTTTTAATTGAAAAAGGTCCACAAACATATGTATGTATGAGTTCAAGTAAAGCTTAGCTCCTCTTAACATCTAACTTCCTAACATTGGTTGTTTTACCCTTCATGCAATCAATACAATCAGATGTATTTCTGAAATCAATGACGGGTATAAAATTTAACTTTGATAGCTGCATAACTCTTTCTTTTGAAATATGTCCTAACCTTTTATGCCACAACATGTAAGTGTCATCAATATGCATTCTTTTGGTCGTAGTGTTCAAAACATGCTGATTATTATTAACTATTGAACAATGCAACTTCCACAAATTGTCATGCAAAAAGGCTTTTCCAATCAAGGACCCTCTTTTGAAAAATTTTGTGCATTCAACATCCCCAATGAAAACGATGCCTTGCTGGACTAGTTTTGATGCAGAAAGTAAGCTTGTCCTCATTAAAGGAACATAGAGGACATTTTCTAATTGTAACACAAAACCAGTTTCAAACTTGAGTTTAACAATGCCGACAGCTTCAACTAAAACTTTGGTTCCTTCACCAACAAAGACGTTATAAGAATTTGATTGTTTTTGTTGTTTAAAACCTTGTAACGAGTTAGTTATGTGAACAGACGCACCAGTATCAAACCACCAAGAGTTTGCAGGAATTTCAATGAGATTTGACTCTTCACAGACATAAATATCAGTTCTACCTTTTGCCCTAAGCCAATCCTTGAATATTTCACAATCTTTTCTATAGTGACCTTTTGTTTTACAGTGATGGCATCTTATTTTCTCAATATTCTTAGCTTTCCTTTTAAAATTGTTAGATTTAGAGGAATTGGATATTTTAGCAGATAAGGCAGATTTATCAGAGTAATTGGATTTAGAAGTTTTACCAGCATTCGAACTTCCAGAATTGGCATTGAACTCCTTCTTCCCCTTGGATGTTTGTACAAAGTTGACAATCTCCACTTCCTTTCCTTTGTCATGCTTCTGTCTATTTTCTTCTTGCACACACTGTGCAATCAATTCATCCACTGTCCAGGTTTTGTCTTGAGTGTTATAAGAAACCTTCAGTTGACTGAACTTCAAAGGCAAGGCTTGCAAAATCATGAAAACAAGTTGTTTTTCACATATATTCATGTCTAATGAATTCAACTTCTCAACTGCATCAGTCATCTTCATGATATGGTCTCTAATTGAGCCGCCTCCCTCAAACTTGTAGGTTGTGAGAAGCGTCATATACTGAGCGATTTCAGCCTTCTGTGACTCTTTAAACTTGTTCTCAATAGCAATGAGATAGTCTTTTGCCAGATAACATTTCTTTATTCCTCCTCGCACAGTATCTGTCATGCCACTTTCCAATATAGACAGTGCAACCTTATTTGCTCTTGTCCATCTTTCAAATTCCACTTTTTCAGATTTAGTACTCTTATCATTAAGAGCTGCAGGTCGTGGCATGTCTAGTGCTATGTCATACTCATTTAGTGTCAAGAGCAATTCAATTTCTCTTCTCCACTTTCTATAATTGCTTCCACCAGTGAGTATAGGCACAGCAGCCAAATTAATTGTTTTGAGTGAAGCTGCAGAATGACAACAATGAAATCAACTCATTGAATCCAATAAGATTCCTGATTTCCATCAATTCTTTCACCTTAATCCAAATATGAATCAATTTAATCATATATGTATTCTCAATCTCCCAAGAATTGACACATATAGAATAAACAATTCACAAGGAATTTCAATACAGATTCATGTTTAAGAGAGTGAAAATCAAATATCACTCTGCAGATGTATTTAGCAATTTTAATGTTTGGTAAGACAGTTGCAGTTATCAATTTCTATAGCAACGGAAGCACTTTAAACATACTGCAATATTTACTTACGGAATTACTAACAACAAGACAAGAATTTATTTCATCTATATTTAAACATATTCAATTGATCAGTAAGAACGTAGACGAGTAGGAAAACAATCATTCATACCTTCCAAGATTCATATATGAATGCATGAATGAACAAAATCAAGATGGCAAAGATGAAGAAAGAAAAGAAACAATATTCCTTTGTCATCACCATTCTTTGAAAGAAGGAAAAACCCGAAAACCCAGAAGTGATAACCCAGAAAAAGAAGAATCCGAAAAGCCTTTATTTTTTTTTTTTTTTAACCGAAATACGTCGTCGTTTAAGTGTCCCCCAAAAAAAAATATTCTGGGCTCGCAAGACTTTGAGAATATGGCAGATTTAAGCTTTTGTTCTTCAACTTAGATTTTCTTAATTCAATGGTCGAAATACTTTGGCTCTGATACCACATGTAAGACATATATAAACACATGTATGTCTTAATACCATAAATCATAAGTTAACCAATTGAATTATCAAGAACTAAGAACAAGATGTATATCTAAACCAAACATGCTCATGAGAAAATACTGAAAGTTTGCATGATAACTAACCTGCAGAACCCGAGATCGAAGACAGTGCCATTGCAGCACTTCGAATAGGCTTAACCTTCTCCTCTTTAACAAAGCACAAGTACTCACCGAACAATAGGTATTCGGATCAATAATCAAAATTGAGCAGACCTTTGCAAGAGCAGTGGCTAAACATATATATAGCAGTGTTCCAAGAATTCTCCTATTAGAATTCGTATGGAACTCAAACAGCTAAATCATATCACAATGCGAATTAAATGGACTCCTGATATTGAGTCAAATCCCATATAGAATTGGTATACCACACTCTCTCACAATTCCATATCAAAACAGGATTTACCAAAAGCTTATCAACAGGACTTTTCCAAACAATGATTTATACAATCTGGCTCTAAATGTTTGTCTCATACTCATACTCTTACATTATACTGATATTTTCGACATAGATATGCATGTTGTACTGTATCCAGTTTGTGATTGTGCATTAACCTTGCAAAAATAAACTGTAGTCAGAGTCAGCAGAAAATCCTTACCTACTCTTAATTAGTCAGAATTTAATACTTAATTGATGTGTTAAAGAGGTGTAAAGAATTTGTGTGTAATGTAGGTGATGGCATATGTGAGTGTAGCAGCAGTAGGAGCTGCGGCACAGTCGGCGGTGTTTGCAAAGTTGGGACAGCCAGAGCTGCAATGGATGAAGATATGCAATATGTATGACAAGTTTTGCAACCAAGTTGGGGAGGGAATTGCCAGCGCATTATTGGTCAGTCTAAGCACTGTGCTGCTCTCTTGTGTTTCTGCTTTCAATCTCTTCCGCTTGTACGGTGGCAACAAGAACAAGACCGCCGCCAGGTGGTAGGCCGGCCGGCTTTACTAGTAGGACCCACCAAGAGTCCAAGACCAACCAGTTGCATGTAACTAAAAGACTAGTCTCCTTTTACTTGGGAAATTGATGGCCTTGTTCTTGTGTGTGATGTCATGATGTGATCGATATATATATGATTGAGAAACTGTAGGCTCTTTGCTGTCTTTGAATGTTAAAATAAAATTGAGGGCTCGCTACGTTCTTGTAGAGTTTACATTTTATGCGGTTGTTCTCCGGATGAATTATATCTACTTTGGAGTTTCAGTTATTATGAAGGTGAGGTTCTGGGGAGAGATTGCTTGGTATCTGCTAACAGATGTAAACATTTTCGTTTGTATTTAATGAAACTTTAAGTCTTTTGTTCGTATTTAATGAAATTTTTATCGTTTAAAAAAAAAATGAAACACTCTTTTATCCCTCAAGTAGGCCTGTAAGTTGGGCCGGATCGGACCGGAAGAGTAGCTGCTAAGGCCCTGTCTGGCCGTAAAATTTTTACCCAAGGTTAAACGATCCGGCTCAGGTCGATTCTATTGAAAATAGTAAGGCCTAAGTCTTAGCCTCTGTGCCTGCAATGAACATCTGCAGAACATTTTCCCAACTGATCATGTAATAGATATTGACAAATGACAATCGCAATAGTGTTTCTGATTTATAGCTTAATCCCTCTGAAATTTATAAAAAAAAAAATATCACTAAAAGGGAATTATTTTTATTAGCACTTCAAAAAACTTCAATAGAGATTTTTTTCTTTCTAGATATATAAATTTTGAAGCATACAATTAGACTTTTAAAGTATCAATAACAATTCTTAATCAAAATTACGACTTTATTTGAAAATGATTTCTTTTTTTCAAAATGGGTTTTTGTGATATGGGGCTGCAAGCATTTGCTCTCATCAAAAAACCCCAAAGCTAGTGGCTCATTGATAATCATTTCGTTTTTTATTTTGGCTTTAATTTTTTGTGTTTGAGATTTGAGGAAAGTATATAGACAAAGAAAGGAAAAAGAAGCAATGGGAATGGATGATAAACTTTTTAAGCACATCACGACTCACCAACCACCATCAACATCACTAATATTATTTCTAACTTCATGCAACTAACTTATTAATTTAGAATTTATAAATTGTTCAAAGTATATGTTAGTCCAATACCCTTGGGTTCTCAGACAAAAAAAACTCTTGGGCTCATTTGAGAGAAACACTTGCCCCTTGAATGGTATTACACTACTACGATTCATGATTTTTCTTCGTTTAATCAAATTCTAATCAAAGTAATTCTAAAATTCATAAATAGTCAAGAATCCGAATAATCACTAAATATCTCGCCACTCATTCATGCTAGTAGGAAATATGAAAATTAATGATCACATTCTCCTTGTGTGCTGCATAATATAAAGAAGCATCCCATAATCCACTACTTCCTCTTGTATCCGCAGCTTTCTCTTTTCTGCATGCCATTACATTCCAGAGACTCCAAAACAAAACATATATACATCCAAGGGCTGATCCACTCTTGAACCCGGGGGATTTCGGGACCATCCTGACGTCCGAATAAGCGCCTATGAGAACTTCTGAGGACCATCCAACGGTGTGGGCATGTGGTGAAAGAGAAAAGACCATCGCAGCTTTGTTGTTCTTGGACCTTGGTTACAACGAAGAAGAAAAACTTTTTCTTTCCATTTCCCACTTGAACAACTCTCTTTTTCTTTTCTTTTTTAATTGTTGTCCAATCAGGTTGTGGAACCCTAGCATTTAATTAGCAAACGGATGATGTATTGCTCAACCAATATTTTTATACTATATGTTTGACACCGTTACTTTTAAAGAATTTCCTATAAATTTATACAACCTTTGAAAAGTTTTCGTAAAGTACTACGAACTCGTAGTTGCTTGCACTTTCATCTCATACCATCAAATTCACTAAAATACTAAAGCAAAATTTTTGATATTGTTGTATGTTATATGTTTAACAATAAACCTAATTAAAATAATAAACCACATAATTCTCAATACAAGTATATTTTTTTGTAAATATAAACAGGTACTTATTCATATAATATATAGTAAGTTTACTTAAATTTGCCTAGTCCGCCTAAGCCTTTGCCTAGACCCACTTTAGGCACGTAGGTGCCCTAGCCTACCTCCGAAATAGAGCCCAACCTCCCTTGACTAGGACCATCCAAGATTAGAATCCGGGATCTGCCATCGATTACATCCTCATATATATTTTGACATTGACAAAAAAAACATATATTTTGACACACACACAGAGATATATATATATAGAGAGAGAGAGAGAGAGAGAGAGAGAGAGAGAGAGAGAGAGAGAGAGAGAGATGTTAAATATCTTGGTGTATTTGTCTTTGTCATACATTATTGTTCACACCGCCCCACATTCTTCCCTTCCATTCTTCCCAAAAATTTAGTGAGTGCAAACATAGAAAATGGTCCAATGGCTATCCATGATTCTATGCCATGCTCACCAGAGGGGAGGTTGAACAAAAGAACAAAAGAAAAGCAAATTATTCATCCAAAGTCCAAACACACCCTTCCATTTGCTAGTTTGAACATTCTCACTTGGACTTTTCTTTGCAGATGCCTCTCTGTCTCTCCCTCCACATACACTAATTAAACTAAACCCGACATAAACAAGCTCCCTTAGATTTGGTCACACAACCCTCTGCCGATTCTCATTTCTTTTCAAATCACTTGGAATTTCATCGAACGACTCGAGCCCGCTCATAACTTCACTTATTAAAGGATATATACTTGCAAGTATTATCCTTAATAAGAACTACTTATAACTGTTGAAGCAGACATCTTATACATACATATATATTGTCACTGTCCTATACATACACGAACACGAAGCCTCTTATAAATACTTTCTGACTGTGAAAATAATGGAGAGGGAAAGCCATGTGCCAAAGCCGCCATTCATTCCTCCCCCATTGCTGTATTGCAGGAAAGGTTTAGAGGGCTTCAGAGAGTGAAGGCAATGAGAGAGGAGCGAGAGAGATTGAGAATGCTAGCTGAACGAAAGCATAATAAGCAGTTGATGATGATCGATAGCGCTAGCAATCCTGCCACCATGCATTACGAGCCGGCAAGGGCAAGGTTGTTCTTCCACCACCACCACCCTGATCATCATCATCTTGTCCTTCCTCACGATGATCATCGGTCATCATTAGCATTCTTGTGTCCATCACTGAAGAGCAAGCCTGAGGAGCTAGGACTACTACATATATATCTAGGAGCATTAATTAATGAGACTCCGCTGTTGATCAACTTATGGCCCTCGGTCACAGCAGAAAACCCTAATTCATTAGACAGTACTACGTAATAGTACGTAGTTCGAATCAATTCGAAGATTCCAATTGTGACTCTGCTGTCAGTGATTTGGATACTTCCCTTCATCTGTAGTAAACGAACTCATAATTGTTCTGATGTAATCATGCATGTAGACGATTTGGGATAAACAGAAATATTTATAATAATTATCTTGATGCCAAGTGTGTTAATAATGCATGCATGCATGCACCATAAATTTTGTTCAATTTCGGTGAAATATAATCCAAAATTAAACATCACTCGTGGAAGTGAAGTCTGTCCATCCCTTATGAACAGGAGCAACGTGACTACATATATGAAGTTCGCATGCTTATAAATATCATATATACAGCACTTGGCAATGGACGGCATATGTGAACTCATTCCATCCAGCTATCAAAGCCTGTCGTCAAGAAAAAATAGAGTAATGCTATTTATACCATGTTTTTATACCATATTTCTATACCACTTTAGGTGGCATCTAATTTGAATAGCCACATCATTTGAAAAATTTGCAAAACCCAAGGAAATGAAGAAGAAAGACTCATCGTATACCACAATCATCATTTAATTAACTAGTTTTTCTTAATTATTAGTTTATTAAATAATGAACTAAATTTAAAAGGGAATTGTTATTGGCACTCCAAAAATCTCATTCTACACTCCAAACTTTCTATATTTGGAAAGAAAAATACATTTATGAGGAGTGTAGAATTAGATTTTTGGAGTGCCAATAACACTTCCCATTTAAAAATATGATTAATTCAAATGATGTGGCTATTCATACCATATTTTTGTACCACTTTTCATACCACCTTAGGTGGCATTTGATGTGGACAGCCATATAATTTGAATTAATCATATTTTTAAATTTAGTTCATTATTTAATAAACTAATAATTAAGAAAAACTAGTTAATTAAATAATGATTGTGGTATACGAGGAGTCTTTCTCATTCATTTCCTTGGGTTTTGCAAATTTTTTAAATGATGTGACTGTCCACATCATATGCCACCTAAGATGGTATAGAAATGTGGTATACAAATATGGTATGAATAGCATTACTCGTGGTTGTCAACATCAAATGCCACCTAAGATGATATGAAAATATGGTATAAAAACATGATATGAATAATATTACTCGAAGAAATATGCTCTTTAAAAAAATTTCAACTTTTTGTTTCATTAATTTGCATTTGTCATTGTGAGATAACTAAAATGCCGAAGACCCAATACCGCGGGTGGTATAATTAGGAGTGAACCACATATATTCACATCTTAGATTGTGGTACTTCTTTTATCTGGAACTTGTATCGAGTTAACTTTTACACCAGCAATTTAGTTGGCCCTCTAAATTAACCAGAATCAAATCTAAATGTTTAGTTATGATCCTTATATTGTTTTTTACCCAAAAAAAAAAAAAAGGGTTTTGCTCCTTATATTGTCAACATTACAAATGTTGCACAACCTTCCCTTCGGTTGGTTCTTACCTAAAGTTTAATCCGAGTGATATATTTTGCTTGCAACACCTTATTTGTATGCGCATTTACCCAAACACAATGTAATGGATAAGTACAGAGTATAGAAACTTTAGTTGCACGCCTTGTCTAGATAATTATTTAGTTTTCGTCATCTTAGCAATCTTTTGGAGACTTGGAGTTTGGAGCTTCGAAATTTGAAAATAAATAATAGAGGGTGTTATAGCTAGGGGACCTTTGTGCTGCATAAAAGAAGCATCCAATCCATATCCAGTCCACCTCCTTGAGCAGCCGCAGCTTTCGTTTCTGCATGCCATTCCATTCCAAATACTCGAAGACAAAACATACATCGAGAGAAGAATGTTGGTCCGTTTGTCTTTGTCATATATTATTGTCCAAACCGCCCCTACATTCTTTTCCTTTCTTCTCTACACACAAATTATACGTGAAAAATATATATAAAAAGTGTGTGGCTCTTTATTACAGTTTAACATAACATGACATAATCAATTAAAACCAACAAAATAAAAATTTATGTACACAATGTGATTTATGTACAAGAAAAAATGATCTTTAATTACCAAATAATATATATGAAAATGAACTGATAATGTAAAGAAAGAACAAAGAGCCACCAAAACATTAATAAAAAGCTCCATCGTCTTCAAAGCTAGAGTATCATTCCACCAATTATTCCTCCAAACACTCCCTTCCATGTGCTTGTTTCTAAGTTACATTCTCTTTGGAATTTTCTCCGAACCCTTTTCTCCTTTAGCAGTGCCCTTGCCTCTTCCCCCACACTAGCTAAAGTAAACAAACAAACTCCCTTAGATTTGGCCACACAACCCTTTTCTTTTTGGACTTTGCTGCTTGGCTGCCGATTCTCATTCCCTACTGAAATTACTTTAAAAATACAGCAACTATTACTAAATCCACTTATTAGATTAATTAACTGGAGCACACAATCTTATAAAACATGCAAGCATCATGCATGTCACTATCCCCAAAATCCTATATATACACACACATGAAAGCTTAGAGGCAACTTCCCACAGCCCTAATTTTGAAGCTAAGTGCATCTCTTTTCTGATCAAATGGATAGAGAAAACCACGAAACGACTGTCGTTCATTCCTCCATAGCTCTACTGCAGGAAAGGTTTAGAGAGCTGCAGAGAGTGAAGGCAATGAGAGAGGAGAGAGAGGAGAGAGAGATTTCTAGAATGCTAGCTCTATCCTCTGACTCCGAACCAAAGCAGTTCACGGTGATGAATAGAAATCCCGCCATGCATAACGAGCCGACAAGGGCAAGGTTGTTTTTCCACCTTGATCATCTTGTCCACGGTCGTGGGACGTCGGCATCCGGAGCTTCTCTTTCCCTGTGGCCAACATTGCAGAGCAAGCATGAGGACTGTCCTCATGGGAAGACCGAGACACTGCTTTTGATCAACTTATGGCCAACTTTCAGAGACACCACCTCGTTAAAAACTTGTCCAAACAAATTTGAAGACTCGGATCCTAATTCTGACTCTGATGTAGATACTTCTCTTCATCTGTAAACCAACTTATACTTCTTCCAGTATTCCAGCATCAATGTAGTATTACTGTTAGATAGCTTTCTATATTATGAATACTACTAACTACGCTTCTACGATGCGTAGTGCGTATTCTTATTCATGCGTCGTATATCACATTATATAGTATGACGTATATCACACGCTCGTACATACAATTGATTACCTGATCTCAAAATGGCAGAAGAAACTCACGAAAGTGCTTTCCGTACACCTATTTTCTCTTTTGAACAAAACAACAACGAAAATAAACAGGGCGTACAAAAAGAGAGGTGTGTGCGCAAAAAGAAAAAAAATCATGCAGAAACTCTCCCAGTTGAGCACGATTGAAACAAAAATGGATACACGATAGAACGCAAGATTTGTGTACCAAAAACAATATACAATAGAAAGCAAGATCTATATGGTTTTTACAACCGCACGTAATTGATTCTTTTTCTATTAAGGTCATTTTACTATACAAATCAGTTTGGAAAAAACTGTGAACAAAATATTAGTTCTCTATATCAAAAATTTGACGACTCCCAGAAGATGACAAGCCTCGGTACTCAGATGGACCGTCACGGGATGTCCGCATGTTGTTGAGAAAACTGGAGTTTGGAAGGTGGCATTTACCAATTGTGCAACTGAGAAGTTAGGCTTTTCACGATAGGGTGGTACTCTGTGTGAAAGAGTCGCTTAGCTTTCTCTGAGCCAGGATGCTCAAGCCACTCATCGTATAAGTTTCGCACCAAAGGATTTCCAAAAGGATCAGCAACCAAGACCTGTACAAAATTAAAGGATTACCATTCAAAGCCAAAACAACATCACTATTCCCAGGCCAACGATAAATATAACTAACGATAAGTTCAGCACTTACATTTTCCATATAAGCTGCTTGTAATAACTGAATCAACTCCTTTGTGGATTGTCCGGGCTGTGACTTAATCTGTCCTCCACCATTCAAGCAACCTGTTTAATTCAGGTTAGTATTACTTCCAAAATCCCAAAATCCCAAATCCCCATAATGGATAATTCAACATGTTAAACCACATAATTATTTGAAGAATTAATGAGTAGAAAATTTTACAACCACCAAATAAATACCTGAAGGGCATGCCATGATCTCTAGAAAATGATAATCGCATTTTCCAATTTTGATTTTCCTGACAACATTTTGCAGGTTGCGGAAGCCATAACAGAGTGCAAATTTCAACAGAGTCTTCCCGTCCACCTAAATGAGAGGGCATCAATACTCCAAATAAAAATGAACAGAAAATGCTAATACAAGCAATTAGCCCCTAGATTTTTCCAACTATATGCTCTACAAGTACTATAGCCTATAGGGATGCAATGTGACAAAGCTTGAGTTACAATTACAAAAAAGCTACATTATAATCCTTCAAAACTATAAGAAGAACTTGACTCACTTCCAAAGTCACTTCTTGGAAGTCTGAATTTTTAACTGTTTTGAAATCAATAGGGCCCTTGATTTCTCTTCCAAAGAGCACTTTAGCACCATAACTGAATATTGTCTCCGCATAACCCCCTGAGCTTCCATGGACACCAAAAAGATGCCCTTCATTAAAATTTGTCAACCTAGCAGAACATGTTTGTTAGAATAATCAAAGCAGATGGAAGGAGCCTTATTGAAACTTTTACAGCTCTTACATGTTATCTAGGGGAGACTCTTCTAAGCCCTTGAAATCTACTCCCTTCAACTGCAATCACCAAAAGGAAGAAAGAAAACAAAGAGTGAATATAAGTCAGCACTATCTGGAAAGCTCAAAGTGGTAACCACTAAAGTGGAGATGGTAATAAGTATTTCTCACCTGTATGAGATCTAAAACTTCCCCGGATGTCAACACCGAATCTACCTCTGGAACCCTAAGACCTTCATTTTCATTATTTTCGGATTGATCGACTTCAAAAACGAAGTCATCACGTGAAGCCTCAAGCTTTTTATCATAACAAGGCATCACAGTTACATGGTAAACATCAGCTGGCCTGTCGAATAAAATCATTCAGGGATATGTAAATACTTCAGTATAATCATTCAATTTCACCCATAGAAAATTATCTACTTCAAATTTTCGACACTAAATAAGCCAAAGGCAGCACAAAAATCAGACGAGGTGGACTGAACCTGTTAACAAGTCTGCCTATGATCCAAGAACATCTAGTTGTCATAAACATTTAATGGTGCTAATATATGCTCGGATCTTGTAGAAATTTCTCAATTTCAGTTGTACTAAATAAGCTTCTAAGTAAAAGAGGATTTACATCTTCCCGATTGATAGGCTATCAAATGATACAGAATAAACTTAGAAAGAAGAAAGAGGGAGGAACAAAAATATTTTGACATGAATAACAACAAATTACACACAAGAATTTCATCACTGATATAGAATGGTCCAACAAAGCAAGCTATGTTAAAGCCAAAACTTCTCAAATTATACGTACATATTATCGAGCATCAATTATTACAAATGTTATGAATAGTTATCAGCCACAAGTGTACGGAAGGAATGATTCACATCACACTTATCGACCAAAAAAGGAAACAAAGGACAGAAAACATACCTAAGACCCATTTTTTGGCATACATGATTTTTAACAATAACTCCAATTGTTTGCTGGGGACTCTTCACCGATGAAATATAAGGCAGAACATAGGATCCAAGTTGTTTTTCGGCATAGCATATCCAACCTGCAATAACAGAACTATTTTATAGTGCATCGTAGAAACAATTTGCCAAATTTCTATAACACTAAGGCCAAAATGTCAATGCGCTAGTCAACTATTATCTTTAACCAATTAAAAAGCCTGCTGCAAATTAGTTAAATTTATTGAGGGAGGGTTAGCAGAAAAGAGAAAGATGCTAATACCGAAATATTATAGGCTAAGATATATATACCTGGGCATGCTGATGAAATCATAGGCAAGGAAGATTGATGCCTTTCATCATCAGATAACTGGCTTTGTTTGTACCTTGAGACGAACTCGTTACAAGATTCAACAAGAGTTAAATCCCTACTGGTACTTGTGTCAAATATAGCCTTTACACCCAAGGACTTAAAAAATGTTGTGAGTTTCCTAAAAACCTGCCAAAATTGAAATAAACTGCAGATGTTAAAATCCAATGCCAACAAGTGTGCTCGACTAACTTATTGCATATATTAATAGTGAACAGTTACTGAGATTGTACAGAAAGTTGAACTGAAGTCAAACAATTAAAAGTAGGGTGAAACGAAATGAGTTCAAATACTACAGATAACCTGAAGCGGCGAAACTCCAAAATAAACGGCAAGTGAAGCTCTTGATTGGGGAGATAGGGAGACAATGACAGCTTTTCCTTTTTCAATATTGAGAAGAAACTCATCCAAACTTTGCTTCTCCAACATAACTGTCTCCGCTGAAGTTACGCAACCACTGCAAAGTCCATAAAACCATAGTTATGAAACCTTTTTGCACGGCAAAAGGAATTCTAACTCGGTTGATCTAGCTGGAAGTTGGGAAAGTTTAAGCCGGCTATTCTATCTTCACAATACCTAGCCTTGCACAATATAGCAATATACAGATTCTACGCACCCTGACAATTTTCGACTGGAAATTTTGAAATGGTAAATATCATTACACCCATATATTGATGGTAAAAAGTCGACACACCAATTTGAAATAACAACAATAAGTAACATGGCAATTAAGCTATGCAAAACAATAAGTGAAGTTTAAATAAAAGATGAAAACTTAAACTTGATAGCATCACCAACAAATAAACCCAATAAGCATATGTATGAATTACCTGCATGCTAAGCAATCTTTGAGTGAAATTTTAACCGGTTCCGTTTTCACTTGCTTGCCAGAAGTTGAAACCTTTGCCAAGAGAAATTTACCAACAAGCTTAAACATTACTAATTCAGCCCCAATTAGGCAATCAGATAAAACAATCAGTAAAAGGAGCAATTTTTACTTCTTTATTTACCGGAAAAGTAAAAAAGAAGAGAAATTTACCTCAGGCTTGGCAGAGGGCTTGGTCGAGGAGGCTTTGAGGCCTGAGACTATGCAGCCCTGGGACGGTGCAATGAAATCGTTGAGATCTCCGATTCGAAGCGTCGCCGAGAACTTCTCTGACATCGCTTCGAAGCCGAAAATTGAGACCGCGGCCTTATTCGATGAGCCAAGAATTTAATCAGGTTCTGAAAGTTGGGGTTTTTTCGGAGGTTTGGAATTGGCAGAGAACAAGAAGAAGGAAGTGGGTCGAAAGCTCAGAGGCGGTGATTTGCTTGGTCGGTCATGAGCTTGGAAACTTGTAAAATTGATGTGAAAAACGTATAGTTTTTTTTTTTTATTAAAAAAATAATAAAAAATAAAAAATAAAAAAAGGAAAAACCCAGTGGGCTGAGAGCAAGCCCAGCGTGGGCGCAAGCTCGGGGTACAGGGGACAGAACAAGGGCCCGAGGTCCGGTGGATCAGCTCCAGCGTGGGCAAGCCCGAGTGAAGGTGGAGGTCCGAGCTCCAGGCCCGTGGGGAATTGCCAACCTGAGAGCCTGAGGCCATGTGACGTCAGCGCTGACGTCAACCTGGCGTCAGGCAATATTTAATTTTTTTTTTGTGTCAAGCGCATGCACCCCACTCGCGCGTGGGGGCGCGTCGCCGACACAAAATCAGAAGAAAAAAAAAACTTTGTCAGTTACCGTTGGGAAGCCACGTGGCTTCCCACGGTCCGTTAGATCTCAACGGTTATTTAATTTGGACCGTTCGATCTCAACGATCAAAAAAATAAAAAAGTCTTATTTCATATCCACCGTTCAATCTGAGATCAACGGTGGATATTAATATGCTTTATAAATAAAAAAATTTTAAAAAAAATAGTTTTAAAATTAAGAAAAGTTACCATTGTGACACGTGGCACAATCTGGAGTGTTGGAATTCAAATTTTTTTATATCCAACGGCAGAGATTAATTAATTGAATAAAAAAATTTTAAAAATTCAAAAAAATTCAAAAAAAAATCTGAAAAGTCTGAAAAAATCTAAAAAATTTGAAAAAAATCTGAAAAATCTGAAAAAAATTGTAAAAAAAATTGTTTTTACTTTTCTATAAATACCTTCTCATTATCATCTACCTTACACAACAATTTCATATTTTCTCAACTACTTTCAATCACATTCCTTTCTTTGTCTCAAAGTTTGAATCCATTTTTTTTCAACAAAATGACCACTGGTGTAGGTACGAATTGGTCGCTTATTGAAGATGTTGCGTTGTGTACTAGCTGGGTTGAAGTTACTCATAGTTCGTTTACGGGTAATAAGATGCAGTTACGAGAAATGTGGAGTCTTATTCATACCAATTATCTTGAGAAAATTGGTGGGAAAAGAACCAAAGAATCGATATCCAGTCGTTGGCTGCTTCGTCGTTGCCTGATCTTATCAAGGTTTCCGGAACGGCTGGGCCTGCAGATCTGAACCGTAGCTTGGACGACTCGACGGGAATGTGAGGCTCTACCCATTCTTACTTCGTCATCTCTCCTTTTACGCTCCTCATCCTCTTCCCTTTCATTTCTTGCCCCCTGGTGATTGAACATTGCTTCTGATTCGTTAAACAATTCTTCCTCTTCCTGATCGAGTACCCACATCATCCTTGAGGAAGAAGAAGACATTGTAAGAAAGAAACAGAAACTATGAATAATAATACAGATTTTTGTGAAGAAGGAAGCAGAAACTATGAATAATGATAGAGATCTTGAGAAAATTGGTGTGAGATTTGTGAGGATGGATGGTGAATTATATGGAGGATTCAGAAAGGATTAAGTTGTATATAATGCCACGTGGCATGCCATCATTCGTTACAAATCTGATGGAAATCTATCCTCAAAGATTGTGAACAGATTATGACACGTGGCATGTCGTCATTCGTTAAAAATCTGATGGAAATCTATCCTAAAAGATTGTGAATAGATTATGACATGTGGCGCGACGTGATTGGTTACTAATTTTATCAGAAATCGATCACCAATAATTGTATTTTCAGATAATGACACGTGGCATAACGAGTACGATTAAAAAATTTATCGGAAATCCATCCCCAATAATTGTCTTTTCAGATTTTATGATAAGTGGCGCAACGACAACGATTAAAAATCTTATCCGAAATTACAAATAAAATTATTTTGTATTATTTAATAATACTTCGGATAATGACACGTGGCGCAACGAGAACGATTAAAAATCTTATCCGATATTACAATTAAAATTATTTTGTATTATTTTATAAATAAAAAAAAAATACTAATATTTTATTACCTATTGCTAAAGCTATTGAAGTGTAACGGTGGAGATGCAAATGCTATTGCCAGGGCTATTACTATTCATTAAGGGCAGTTACTGTTCATTAGGTGGATTGAATAGTGCATAGCCTAGGGGAAGGGCTCCAACGCTGGAGTTGCTCTGAGGATAATCCACGACTGCTCATTCGAGAAGGGTTGGGGTCATCTCCGGATCCCTTTCCTGGGATCCTCTAATCCTGAGCGTTCAACAAATAATGAACGATCAAGATTCAAGTACAAACAAATACGCTTTCATCTTGTGGGCAGCCCGTCGAATCCCACCACCGTAACTGTCATCATGCTTGAACCTCGACTCCACAGTCGACTTCTCGGATTTGAACTAGATCCGACAGAAACCGACGTCGTCGGAGCACCAGAATTGCCTGCATCCACCTGTTGCCCAACATCGCTGTAGCATTTACCTGCTGCCTCACATCGCCGCATCACCGTCCGACCATATCGGCAATCCAATGCAACCACTCGATAAATTGAAAGTAAAATTATGGATTAAATTTGGGAAATCAGGTATTATAGAGCCACTGGAATTTCCAGTTCATATCATGAACTCTGGAGATAGCTCTCACGTTCTGTAAGCCTCTGCCTCCATATCTTTTCTTTTGTAAGCCTAACAAATCCGTCCATACCAGCACAGACAATCCGCTTTTGCTGTCACCACAACCCAGACTTGAATCTGGACCGTTAATTGTTTGTTGAACGCTCAGGATTAGAGGATCCCGAGGATTTCCAGGAAAGGGATCCGGAGATGATCCCAGTCAGTTAAATGAGAATACTTTATATATTATTTTTTATTTGACCTAACTAAAGAATATCAAAAGTTTCTTATATTTTTAAACGGTAATTTCAATTTAAACTCTCAAGTTTCGGTACAATTGCAATCTCATACTACATCTTTAAAATATTTTATTTTATACATTTTTATTCTTTTATTTCAATATCATACATGAATTATATAATATGTTAAATTGACTGTTAAGTGATGGGGTGATAAATATTGTGCAAAAGAAAATTATTTATCAAAAAATGGGCCAACCCTTTCTTCTCCAGCAGCCGCACACCTTCGATTATTTATCAAAAAATGCCCCAACCCTTTCTTCGCTTTCTTCGACAAACAAAGCGAGACGCTCCACAACGTCACTATTTTCACAAATTGAACTCGGATTTCCATCTTAAATTTTCTAAATGATTTTCATAATCTCATTTTTTTTCCGCTTATTCATACACACGGATTTATATTTCAAACATTCACAAGTCTTACAATTATGCCTAACTTATAATGTAAAATCACGTTTGTTATTGACAACTTATCAAGTGTAAAATATTGACTCATTGTTTTCCTTTCGTGAAAGTGTCGCAAAATGTTACACAATTTAAATTTGGGCTTTCAAAAAAGCCCATTTTGAATAAAAGTACTTTTGATGGCCCAAAAGGCAATGAAGAAGACAGACCCACGCTACACAATACCGAATGGAGTCGTCATCTGCGTGACTGCGTCCAGCGGGCGAGAAGAGAAAGCTTAACTGCTGAGCTCAACAAAACCAGAGCCTGAAGGGTGTCACGGCGTCGTTTTCGAAGTAGAAGTGGAAGGAGAGAACAAAGATGAACACAGACATCACAGCGTCGACGAAGCCCGAGTACCCGGTCATAGATCGGAACCCTCCATTCACCACCGTTGTCGGCAACTTCGGCACCCTCGATTACTTCCGCTTCGCCACCATCACCGGCGTATCCGTCACCGTCGGCTACCTCTCCGGTATCCGCATGCCCTCCGATTTTCACGTTGTCTTCAGTTAAAGCAGTAATCTTGATTGATGAATTCTAATTTGTGTGAATTTGACAGGGATTAAGCCGGGGATTAGAGGGCCGTCAATGGTGACCGGAGGTCTGATTGGGGTAATGGGCGGATTCATGTACGCTTATCAGAACTCGGCGGGACGCCTCATGGGCTTTTTCCCCAACGACGATGAGGTAGCTCGTTACAAGAAATGAAAATGCAAATTCAGTGTCCACATTTCTAGGGTTTCTCTCTAATAATCAGATTGTCCTTTTTGTGCTGAATTCATTCATGTGATACTTGATCTGAAATCTAAAGTTGCAGTTTTTGGATTCGATGTCAATGCTGTCGTTTAAGTGTGTTTTGAAATGTCATACAACTGAATAACGTGCTGCTTTTGCTGATCTGATGCTACACGAAGTAGTCGATTATGTTGCAGTTTTAGCTCTGAACAAGTTGATTTTATTTGTGATTTGTTCCAATTAACAAGATGTTAGCACTATGATTTAGAAGCATGGGAATTTATACTGTATTGGGTGAAGCTTAACATGTTGTTTCCAGAACTGTCTTACTTTTATTTGATTGTTGATTAGAGATTCTCCGGTTTGCACTTCTTGTGAACCGTTGTATGCACGCACTGATGATCTTTTAGGGGTTTGAACTCTAAACCCCAGCATCCCTTTCCCTTCCCCTCACTCCATATTTAGTCAGCAATGTAGTATACAAGTTCGGGAGCCTGATCATTTATGTCTTTTGCTCTTTCATGATAGCCTCGAATTGGTGATAGTTGTCAAACTAGAATTGAACATTTATATGTTAGCGGTTGTGTAGTAAGAAAGTATGTCTCTTGATATGCTTTTGTGATTGGCATATGAGAAGGATATAACTTCCAATAATGAAAACATCATATTCATTGGAGATCAGTCAAACTCTGACAGTGCTAGTTATGTGATTTTACTTACGGATATAGATTTTAGTTTATGAAACTTGTGAACCTATGTCTAGTCTTCGAGAGGAGACAGAAAACAGGGTGAGGATGGTTTTGCGAAACTGCTAAGGGTTATAGAGTAAAGTTAGGACTCCACAAGATTGCTGCATGATTTTCTGATTTGGATAGATAATGAGCTGTGTCATAACATATGCAGTGAGCTTTTATGGGGGAAGAGGGGGAGGGGGAAATGACCAGCTCATTTGGGGTTTTTTTATGCAATAATATTTGCTATTTTACCCCTTCTTGAAAAATCTACTCTTTGGTTAACACACTGTCATGTGAAGTGTTGAAGATTAATGATAACAAGTTAGGCCGTCGTTTCTAATGCAGATACTGTTGTTCGATTGTTAACTTGTAGCACACATTATGTCTTTTTTCTTAGATTTGTCACTTGTAGTTATTTGTGTTGATAAAATGTGTACAAAATAAGTGTGTTTAGCGGATTTTGTACAAGTTTAATATCAATGGTGGAGATTAGGCTTTGTAAAGTTAAAAATGCAAACACTTTTACGCGCTATTGACTTTATGCAAAACGAAAGAAAAATAGAGATTAGGCTTTGCAAGTTTAAGTACAATTATAGGTAGGTTTTAAGGCACCTTTGTTGCATTCAGTTGGGTATGTAGCAGCTCCTTGGGGTTCAGATTCATCAAGTTGGACACCTGAAGAAGCAGTGATTTTGGGTTTTCTGGCAACATTGAGTTCAAACCTCAAAGAATTAACGTTTTCGAGTGTAACAGCCGAAATTTTCAGTAGGGACACGAGTGGCAGTGTGGTGAACAGACCTCTCACCCGCCGTCCCACCACCTATGGGTAACCCTAGGGCTCTGCCGCCTCCTCCTCCTCCTCCTCCTCCTCCTCCTCCATCATCATTTAACAAATCATTATCATCACCCGCAAAGTAAGGTCAGTAACGCGATGCCGCTCCGCCCCCATATCCAGTTTTTATTTTCCTTTCTCCGCCATTCTCACCACCACCGGGCGGCGTCAAGTAGAGAGTCCTTGCCTCTGATGATTAGAATTAAGAATTATTTGCGCAATCCCCCAACCGAAAAATTAGCAATTTGATTTATTTTGATGTGTTGAGACTTCCCCAAGAAAATTTGACATCTCAAATCTCAATTCAATTGTGTTTTGAAACGCTGCTGGAGTCTGGACCCACCTCGGATCCGGTGGGCGGCACTTATCCATCCAATCCAACCTCGAAGGATTCAACCTTCAACTTCAAGTCATCAAATTCAAAGCATATGGCTGCATGCCGAATTGAATAATGATGTAAATCAAGAGTTTATAAGTGCCAGTTAATTAATTTGATCGATCATTATTTTATTTGATGTGTCCCTGTCTTATTTTCTTAATTGGTATTATAAATTGTGATTAAAGATAATGCTGATCTCATCCCACTTCCCAGCAGCACCCGCACCAGGCATGGCAGGCTTTTGGCCTCGCTTTGCTTAATTCCTGTATCCTCCCTTTGCGCAAAGTAAAGATATGCTCCACCGACTAACGTACAAGATTGCAAATTACAAAAGGGTAATCTCCTGCTTTTAAATTAAGATGACATATTTGCATTTTGCGTCAGACGGGGACCCAATTCCCTTTTCCGAATGTTACTATAGTGCGTCATGAGTCACGACCACTTTGAGATTGGACAAATTCTTAATTTACTAGACATAATCGCTCCCTGTTGAATGTTAATCGTGATGTGCACACTTTTTTATTCTTCTCGACTTTATTTTTTGTTTTTATTATGCTTGCACTTTCATTCTCATTTGATTTATACGTTCATTATAATTTTGAGATTTTAATTCACTCTGAATCTCTATGTCTGAAATTCGTAGACCGAAAGATTTGAACAGTTCAAGAGAAAGCGTACGGGCCTTTAAAATTTTTGAATTTGTATAAGGCGCACTGTTAACACAAAAATTCGGAAGGATCTCAATCCATGACTTTGACATACCTTTTTTTTTTCCCTCCCAATAAGCCAATGCCAACGAGTTTTTTTCATTTTCTTTCTTAATCATAATAAATAGTAATCAATCAAATAATTAATCTCTCAAGCATGCATACAATTAAGAGCAGCTCTAGTGTAGGAAAAGCCTCCGAGGATAACTGCCTATTGACTCCCTCCAGTGAATAATAACTACTTTTAATAAACAGTAATTGTCTTTTGTATCTCCACTCCTAAACTGAATAGTCATGGCAATATGCAATAAAATATTAGTAATTTTTTATTTTTTAAAATAATAAAAAAATAATTTTATTTCAAATTTCGAATATGATTTTTAATTAGTTTTGTTGTACCACGTTTCATTACATAAGAAATTACAACTCAAAGTATTCAAGAAAATATAAAATTGTGGTGTAAGATGAAAGATAATGATAAGATATTTATAGAAAAATTAAATCTTTTTTTTTTTTAAAAAAAAATTTCGGATTTTTAATTAATTGTTTACATTTTTTATTAATTTTTTATATTTTTTATTAATTTTATAATGTGGCTGACATCATCTTGACGTCAGCCTTGCATTAGATTGCCCTAAGGCACTCGAGCCTACCATTCAAGCTTGCCCTCCCACTCGGGCCCCCCCTCAACCCAATTGTCCGCATGAGCTGAAGTAAGGAGGGAAGGTAATTGGATTGAAAACCTCCCCGATCCACCGGGCTATCCACAACAATGGAGCTGCTCTCAGTTGAACTGGTCGTCACTAGGGCAATTACCTGACGTCGATGATGACATGTGTAGGCCCCATTCATGTGACGTTGTTTATTTGAAATTTAATATATATATATATATTATATTATTGTTGGCGGTGGGTGGAAACGTGTAAGTATATGGCAAAATATACGTAACAATGACACACAACAGCAATATCGGAAATTTAATTCGCATATATTATACAGCTACAGCATATATAGAGAAATACTGAAATAGAATAGAGAACACATCAACCTTATTAATTTCATCTCGTCGTCTCATGCGTTTACTTTCGATTTTATTTTTGGTCGTCTCTGAGTTGTATTGTAAGGTCACTTGTGTTAATGGTGGGATCCTCAATTTTAGGTGCGAGTGTCCTACACATGGAGGTTCGTCCAACCATGCAACACGGGAGAAGATAAACATTGTGCACCATAATATATATTTGTATACTCTAAGAATATGTGTATTTAACAAAAATTGGAGAAGAAATGATTTGGAGAACTTAGAAATATGAGAGAAGTAATATAAAGAAGTTTAGTGAATCAACTACGGATCAATTAGCTCCTAGTTGATATATGATCTTTAAGTATTTGATTATGAATTTTAAGGAGAAATTTATACTTTTCTAATTTCATGTGTGTTAGTAAACACATTAAAAAGGTAAGAAGTGAAATTATTTGTGTACGTATATTTTAGCAATGTAAAAAAATTAAGAATTAAAATGATTTCAATTCATATTTCTTGTTGTAAGTTAACATATTGTAACAAGAAAAATTAGAATTAATTTTTTATTGTAAGTCTGGTTTTAGTGATTGTGATATGGTAAAGCGAGTTAAAGAATTTATGTCACTATAAGAGCTGCTAATGACTGAAATTTCTCAGCAACAACAATCAACATTATATGACACACCCCAACCCAGAAAGTCCACTTGGACCCTGAATCGAGCTGTTCTGGCCGACACCTGGAAGGTGACGAAGCCATAAAATGTGATAGTGTATAAAAAGTGAATAAATTTGAATCTAAAAGTGTCTAAATACCAGAGTGCGCTACGAGTGGGAGCGAACCCATTTCACACGCGATGTCAGAGCATAAGTAAGGTACAGTAGTGTGGGTAAGAATCATACCCTTAAAAGTAGCCACCAATACTAAGATTAGCTATATATCCTCGTCGATACAAACTCAACAGTTAAAACCTGAAGGGGTACAAAACAGAAAGTGTGAGTAAGCAGTAAAACCAAGCTTCCCAAAACTATTACCTTTCTAACAGTAATAACCCCTCACTGTAATTCCCTTATCGTTTTCTATAGGACAGTACAACATATATACATATATCCAAACCATACTCAGAAATGACTAAAACCACGGTTTGCCATCAACTCTATCATACATTAATAAGTAGGCCAAATGAATTTAATCAATACAAAGTGATATATCAGTCAGAGTCATCTAAAATGACATGTACAACTTATCCATATCTCATCAATCATGACTAGCATATAAGTCGGAGTCACCTATAGTGACATGTACGACTTATCCATATCTCATCAATCCTGGCTAGCATATAAGTCGGAGTCACCTATAGTGACCTGCATGACTTATCCATATCTCATCAATCCTGGCTAGAATATAAGTCGGAGTCACCTATAGTGACATGTACGACTTATCCATATCTCATCAATCCTAGCTAACATATAAGTCGGAGTCACCTATAGTGACATGTACGACTTATCCATATCTCATCAATCATGGCTAGCAAATAGCTCAATAAGTATACCTGCACACGAGTCGGAACCACCTAAAGTGGTATGTACGACAAGACTGGGTGTAAATAAATACGCTCAAGTGCTACGATCACGTGAAGGCTGTGCGAATAATTGGGGGTCACCTACGAGTCGGAACCACCTAAAGTGGTCTGTACGACAGGACTGTGCACCTACCTTGGATCCAAGGTGAGCGTAAGGTGCGGGAGGTGAACATCACGTGAAGGACTGTGCCCTGGCCACGGGCGGGAGCACTAACACCGGGGTGCAGGTTTATGAGCTCTCAATGCATCTCAATATAATATGTGCAACTCATGGCAACTAGTACGACAGTATCGAAGTTGCCTAACACATAATTGTAGTCATGCTATAACACAATCGATTCAACTAATACCATAAACTCACCTAAACTTACTTGGATGTCCTGAGTTCACCTTTGCACTTGAAAGCATTCCCAATAATTACATGCAAGTAATATACATATGGATATACCATAATGCAATCTAATACTCAACCATGTCGTAGCATTTTCAATTATAAACAATACGGTGTGAAGTGTACAATCAATAACGCCCTACTCCCGAACTACTTATTTTCAGGGATAATTATCCATGACAACCCAATTAACACTAATTAACTAACTAATTCACAAAACTAAAACTTGTCTTTACCAATTTCCTTCGCATTACACAATTTCTCAAATAAGGCTTTTGTCTCAAATATATTATGGCTGCATCTAACATCTCGTTAGACTGCCTACGTACCCTAAACAGGGATCAAGCCATTCGTAGTTCATATAGTACTTCAAGTATTCACAATAATTATATATGAAAGTAATATACCTAATCAATTTAAAAGTGTCGACAGAACTTTCAACAATATGTACGATAAAAAGGAAAAGATCCATTCACCTGGAGTCCACGCTATGATTTTCTAGCGCACACATTGAGACGTCTTGAATGATTGGTCCCTGCCACGAAGTCCAAAAGTGGATGGAAGATGGTCAATTTTGCCCACAAAGCCGGCGGGTGCCTAAAACTTTCCGACGTCGATTTGTCGTCTACGGTGGTCCAAAGGGGGTCAAGGTTGGTTGGGTTTTGCTCCTGGGATGATGGGCTACAAAGCCCAAGTGGTGGCATCGGCCATCGCTTTGCCGATTTGCCGGAAAATCGTAAAGGGTGGGCGGAGCACTATTGATTTTCGTCAACTTTCGTGACCTCAAACCGTCACATCCAATGGTTAATCAAGGTGGTTCTTGGGTGGGTTTTGTAGAGGAGAATGAGAGCTTCAAAATGGTGGTGGTGGCATCAAAAAACTCCACCGGAGTTGGCCGAAATCGGCCTTGGAAAATGGACTCGCGGTGGGTGCAGGTGGACGGAAAGCCACTTCCTTTTTCCCTCATTTTTTTTTTCTTTCTTTCCTCCAATTCTGATTGGGCTTCCCCCACAAAGTGGGGATTTAATTTAAATAAACACTAAACCTTCAATAACCAATTTCGAACGTCCGTAACTATACCGTTATAATCCGGACTTGCAAACGACTTTCGCCTATGCGTTCACATCCACGAGTATTACGAGAATATGTTAAAAGAATAAGTCATACGTCTCTCTAGACGATGGTCAACATAAGTTAAAGCCCTTACCTCTAGGGCAATTTCGTAAATTCACGCTTTTAAAATAAAACAAAACGTAAAATTTGGAACGGGTTGTCACATTATATATATATATATGTATATGTATATAAAGGAGAGAAATTTTAAGAGGCTCTTTCAAAATTAGAACTTAATATTTTTGATCAAATGTTTCATAATATTGAAACGAAAATAAACATTAAACTAAAAAGGGTAAGAGTTTATAAAAAGATTTCATTACAATTTCCTTAGTATTTATGTATATGAAGATTAGAATGAGATATATATATATATATATATATATATATATATATATATTACTGACTGTATCGGGTATAAGCTATAAAAGTTGTTCATGTCCGTCCGATTCTCCAAGTTACTTTCATGGTGAAGTGGTGGAGATAATCACGTGGGATGATATTGATAGCATCATTTCATTGATGAAAATTAACTTTGACCGGCACTTACTTTCATGTAATGTAATGTAATGTCATGGTGATGTAATAAGATAAGAAAGTGGGTGCAATGTAAGCCATATATGCCACATAATAATTATAAAAACAGATCTATCTTTTCCTTTGGAAGGAAAGGAAAGCAAGCCAAACCAAACTCCAAGATTCTCCTTTAAGATTTTATAATCAACATCGATCGATCTTTACCATCATCATTTAGCACATCTCACTTCCCCCACAAATTAGCACCACCTATGATATGACCTATCTATCAGATCAATTACGTGGGATGGGGTGGGGTGGGAGTAAAATTCGAAATTGAATTCTCTCCGAGGCAAAATCTTCGGATTCTTCTGACCCAATAATAAGGACAGTTGGATTTTGATTAAACGGCTACAAACAGGGAACTTCTTTAAAAGTTATAATAAATTTAGTCATTTGATCAAAATTCAACGGTCCCGTATTAATGGATTAAGAGGATCCAAAGACTTTGCCTCGTAGAGGATCCAATTCCGTAAAATTCCCCTTTAAAACATGTAAACAACATTAAAGCGCTAATTAGCTTCGATGATCCTTGGTGCCTTTTATGTCATCTTTTATATCTGCAACATTAGCCATATTATTAGAATATCAAAGTGCTAAGGAGATTTTTTTTTTTTTTTTTTTTTTTTAAGTGAGACTTTCCATAAACATCTCATAATTTTGGCATGAAAATAGATGCTAAACTCTGAGATGGCAAAAAGTCCAAGAAGAATTCTATTTTAAGAAAATCTTCTTAGCATTTATCATATTAATATTATCAGTTGCGTGGGTCTTAGTTATTATATAAGGAGAAAGTCTTGTGTGTATTCCGACGTTCATATAAAGCACTAGATATAAGGGGCGAGGGAGGAAGTCTTGTGTGTTCCGACTTCCGACGTTCATATAAAGCACTAATATTAGGGGCGGGACTGTATGAGTGTTGAGTGACCAAAACAAGTTAGAGTTTGGGTGCCTTTTTCGTGGATTGAACAATTATGTGTTGTATTTAAGAATTTCTCCCGGAGAGTTATGCAACTAATGGTAACACAATTCTTATATTATTAATGAAGGCAAGAGTTAGCTAGCTGAGTGAGATTATCTTAAATGGCACATTAATTCTATTATGTTAATCCTTGCATATGATTTCTATCAGCTAAAATGAATCTCGTCAATTATGTTATCTCCGAATGTAACTTACACACCGTTGTTTATTTTTTAATCTTAAATTAAGTTTAAATAAACCAAAAAATAATAATAATGAACAGATATAAACAGTAGCTTGCAAAACGAGGAAAGAATATATGCCGATATTTTTCTGTATGGCCACTACTAGTACTGTCAATGACCATGAACATGTTGGACAAACAGAATAGTTTTTTTTTTTTTTTTTTTTATATTAAAAAAAAAAAAAGTTATGTCAATTGTCTTAGAGCGCGTTACACGTAGGTACGTACGCATGCATATCATCACCACAATCACATGGTAGGGTAAAGAAGGCCATGGTCGTTGGCACATCCTTATCTTACGACTCAAAATCCAAATTTAGAATCTTAACGTGATGTAATGATTGGTCCCCCCGATTACAATCATTTACACGAATGAAGTAAAACTGTCAATTCTGCAATATGATATTTGAAGGGATAATGTTAAGGAGATCAAAAAATTTAAAATTAAATTTGCAAATCAAATAATGTGATTGTTGATGATTGAATCATTACTTAAACGTTGATTCATGTGTTTATTTTCTATTGTGGACACATCATTTAGTTTACAAATTTGGTTTAAATTTTTGATATGTCTAGCATTATCTTATTTGAAGCGCCATAAAAAATTTATCTAAGATTTCATTAGAGTATATGATGTTCATTACCATTCTAATTATGTACTAGTTTGGAAAAGTTATCGAAGCACATGTTATTATTTATATAGAACAATATTCCTCCGCCATAGAAGGACCTTTGCACTACCCATTCACTGAGTCACTGGCCACGACTCGCGCCACCTTCCTCTCCTTGTTGCCATGGTTGCGTCACCAAAAAGAGGGTAGATTGAGTAAGGGGTCGACGGAAGAGAAAGATAGGAGAAAGAGACGTGGATGTTATCAACGGATACTTTGTAATTAATTAGGTATGAATGGTCCGATTCAAGGTTTGAGAAGAACTCCAATGAAGGACGTTTGGCTGGTGGGAGTGGACGGTGGTGCAAGTGGTTGATGGGGGAGAGCAGAAGACATTTGATTAGAGAGTTAAATGATGGATAAGTGTCGTTAATTAATTATCTAGTTAGGCCACGTAGAACAATCAATATCCTGGGTTTTGAACGTTCAGGACCCACATATTATCCTATTATATATGAGGATATAATAGAATTATATTTTATAAAAATATTAAGTGTGATAACATAAGTGAATTTGTAGCACTGACGTATTTTAATTTAGCATTCACATATTCTCACATAAGGGTAGTTGATTAAGTTGAAATGATTATTCATTGAGAAGTTTGAAAAGTTTATGTAAAGACGACATTTACATAGGGATATATATGTTACTGAGAATTTACAAAAAAAATTAGTGTGCATTCCAAACTTTAAATAATTAAAAATAAAAATGCGCTTAAGAGCCATGCATAATGGATTTTTTTAACCACCAATACCATGTAGCTATATATATATATTCTCATATTATTTCATGAAGAATACAAGTTGTGTATATTTTTATGCAACTCCCATAATTAGGTAGTCTTATATAGATATTCCTAATCATATAGGTTTCATCAACTGGGTTCGATAAAAAGCATTATCTTGACGACTATACTTGCTTTTGTTTTTTCGTAATTAGTTTGATTTAATCACTTAAATTTTGTTTGCTGCTGCATATGTCTCAGCCCTGTCTAGGGTTATTTTTGTGTTCCAAATTAATTAAATTTGAATTATTTATATATACAAGAGTCAAGACTTGCAAGCGTTAAGAAAATCCAAGCCTAATTGTGTATTTAATTTGTTTTTCTTGAAAAATTATAATTAGGGTTTTGGAGGCTTCACGTTTAGCACCAGATCTTGTGTTCCCCGGAGCGAAGAAGACGCTGATTTCCACGTTATCGCATATTTTAATAATTTCTAAATTTTGGGGGAAGCTCCAAGAACGTGAGGCGTGGCCGCGTGGCAGCCTCCAGGCCCTGCTTAAAAGAAGGCCCTTCTCCGCCCACTATATTACGAGAATACCATTTTACACTTTGTCCCCAGGTTCCCGAGTGCAAAAATTTTCCAATCCGTACCAAGCGAATCAACTGGAAACGCGCATGGTTTTTGACATTTTGTCTCAATTTACTTTGAACGGCGAAACGACTGACCGTTTGCAGTCGAGAGTGAGTGATAAGTAGCTCGGCAACTGAAGAGTAATATTAATTATTACGTAAACTAAATTTATAAACTAAATAATGTGTCATCAATAGAAAATAAGTATGTAAATAAATACCAAATAATAATTTAATCATCAACGACCAAATTATTTGATTTTTTATTTACGTGGTAATTGTTTTTTTTTTTGTCAAATA
The DNA here is from genome assembly GCF_041283825.1 of Pyrus communis. NCBI lineage: Eukaryota > Viridiplantae > Streptophyta > Magnoliopsida > Rosales > Rosaceae > Pyrus > Pyrus communis. Next base: position 333,711 of record NC_142569.1, read on the forward strand.
ATGAATTTTGTTAGATTAGCCACTAACGTGGTAAATTGGTAATTGTTAGTCTATCTTTACTAAACTGTGTTATTTTCCAACTCTCTCTCTCTCTCTATATATATATATATATATATATATATATATATAAACAAATATTAGACAGATATCGGACTCAAATAGCCTGTATATTATTTCTTTGAATAACAGAGTAAAGCCCACTTGTCTCAGTTAATATTAGAGGAAAGAACCGAGTAGTGACCCTATGTATGAGAGGGTCAAACACTTAAGCTGGTTGAATTTTGATTTAACCGAAGCTTGACTACAACAAACTATTACTTAATTAAACTTTGGTTATATGTATGTTTTTAGTTTGCCAAACAGTCAATAACTAAATTTATTCATTTCATGTTACGAAGAATTTACCTGTTTAAAATTCTAATGTAGACTATGCTCTGGTACATGGTAGAAAAATTCAAAGCACCCTCTCTCGTCTTCTTTCAACTTTCATGATGGACTAAAACCCTTGCTAATTATCTTTCTTGTTTCATATTAATTTACATTTATATTTTTGACATATATTGTTGAAACCAAGTTATGTCTTTAAGATGTTTAATTTCCAATTGTTGATATAGTTGATTCATAATTAACAACAAGACCAAACGAAGGAGACCAAATTATATAGGATCATTTCCCTAAGATCATTTTTAAGATGGTTAAACCGCTTGTTCGATCAATGATTTAAGTTTATGAAATGAAGAAAGAATATGATGGGATTAGAGTAATCCAAGATCATAATAATTGACCTGTGAATATATGAATTGATGAAGCGCGTATGCATGGATTATATATGTATATATATATATATGGCGACCAAAGAAGAAGAACAAGAACGCATTGAATAAAGGGAGTTTGAATGAAAAGTTCGCAGTACTGTTCATTTTAACGGAAAATCACATTTTTACACTAAAAAGTCAAACATGTCACTATTCACTTTACCCTTTGTTTTAATCTTATCGTTAAAATTCAAAATTTTCAAATCATTTTCATTAGTTTTCTTTTAAATAAATGAACAAGAACGCTTTGACTCTCAACGAAAAGTAAAGTACAGTCAGTAGTCATGATTGCTGATCACACGTCGTGACGTCGTTCATTGGAATAAGGTTAATTTCGTCATTTCGGACCACAACTCTTTGCGTGTCTACGGTCCTCCAAAATTTGAATACTAAGGGGGCGACATTGTAATTCTCTGTAACAGCGGTGGCATTTTCTCAGGTACAACTATAAAAACCTACTAAGTCGCAACACATAGTTCTAGACATGACAGAAGGATTACTCTCTGGCTTCTGGCTTCGGGCTCCTGACTCCTGACTCCTGAAGAAGAGGGAATCTGAAAGTTAAGGTTTTGCCAACCCACCAATCCCAGCTGACCTGAGCTCGCTAATTCAGCCGACTTGTCTTCTCTGTGATTAAGGTAAGCTTTCGTTAATTTCGATTAGTATTTTTTTTTAATCCTGGGTTCGGATTAAGAAGGTTTGTTGTGACTTGGGGTGTTTGTTGTTTTGAGGATTTTAAAGTAAAGATTTAACCTTGTTTTTTTGGATGATTTCATGAACTGGGAACATGAGTTTCTGTTGGATTTTTTTGAAGGTGGATTGTTTTCACTGACTCGAATTCTAATTTGGCGTCTGCATATGGGAATTAATATTTTTTGCCATGTTTTTATCGCTATTGTATATCTGAATTGTTTTATGTTCAATAATTTGTGAAATTATGTTGTTTTAATGCCATTTTTTGTTGATCTGAGACCAATTTATTTGAAGAAATCAAACAATTCCGGAATTTAGATGTTAAAGTACTTTTTTTTTTGCGGTAATTAATTAGTTACTTTTATTAGAATTCATAAGAAAAGATGGAGGGGTGGAATTAAATAATAATTAGACAGAAAAACGCGTTTCAACATTCGTGTGCTTAAAAAATTACACGTTTTGCTGTTATTGTCTGGGGATGTTGGAGGAGAAATTAGTAGGTAAGTAGTGGGGGCTGTGCTGGTTAGGTTTCACCTGCCGAGTGCTTTTTCTTCTTTGGGTAGATAAAATATATAGAATCCCAAGTTATCTATGGCGGAGTTACGTGTTTGGTAGGTGAGTTTTCAGGTTCTGACTTTCCGAGTTTCTAAATAGAGGGGCGAATTTTATTGTTTTAGTGGTTTGAAGGATCATATTTTGCTTGTATTGTATTCAATTTTGTTGTTGTGAGGTTCTGATTGGTGATCAATCTCGCTTCTCGTGACCTTAATCTTTCATCTAAGATTAAAAATTTCTTGTGATCAAGCTTCTGATGTAAAGGTGGCTTTTATTGGTTGTTTGGTTAACATAAACTTGTTTCCTATGTGCAGATTTGGTGGTTCTCTTGTGATTTTTCTTCCACAGTTGAAGCAGTTTGTCACTTTTATTGAGATTCAGTTTAAGATCTAATTGACGGGCGATCGAGTAAAGTTTTAGGAACATATATTAGGTGAGAATCCTTCTCTGGATTGGTTCAACATTTCATTTCTTTATATGAAAGCATCTCAGCAGCACCGAGGTGTGGCGTTGTATCATCAGCCTGTGCAGCAGATTGATCGCTGTGGTTTCCAAATTTTGGAAAACAGCATGTATCCGGATACTGGTAGCCAAGGAAACAATCTTTCCTTTCAAAACTACAAGGATGACAAGGAGCAGTTCTTTACCCTGGATTCATCTCCAGCCACTGCCTTTCTAACCTGCGATTCCCCATCTGCTATTAGTGGCTTGTCTAACAGGAGTCCATTTTCTCCGCAAGGTTCTCACTCGTGCTTTTCTGATCAGCACCATTCCTCTGGCAACAACTATGGATCACCAATAAGTGGGTGCTCCATAATTGTGGATGATGACTTCAAGTCCAAGCTCAGGGAAATGGAAGTTTCATTGCTAGGACCTGATTCGGATATTGTTGACAGCCACTTTTGTTCCCACAGGAGTGGTATGGCAAGGTGGAGCCATAGTCAAATAGCCGAAACGATACCTAAGTTAAACCTAAAAAATGTTCTCATTGACTGTGCACGTGCGATATCCGAAACCGAATTTGACAATGCAATAAGCTTGATGGAAGTTTTGGGGCAAATGGTGTCAGTCTCTGGGGAGCCAATGCAGAGATTGGGGGCTTACATGTTGGAAGGTCTCAGAGCAAGGTTGGAAGGATCAGGGAGTTCAATCTACAAAACCCTAAAATGTGAAGTTCCAACGAGCTCGCAACTTATGTCATACATGTCTGTCCTCTATCGGATCTGCCCATATTGGAGGTTTGCTTACCTGTCTGCAAACGTTGTCATTCGGGAAGCGTTGGAGAATGAGCCAAGAATCCACATAATTGATTTTCAGATTGCACAGGGCAGCCAGTGGATTCCCCTCATCCAAGATCTAGCTTGTCAGCCTGGTGGCCCCCCACGTATCCGAATCACAGGCGTTGATGATACCCAATCAAAGCATGCTCGTGGTGGGGGACTTCAGATCGTGGGTAAGAGGCTTTCAGAGCTTGCTGCATCATGCAATGTGCCATTTGAGTTTAATGCTGCTGCAATGTGTGGTTCTGAGGTTGAACTTCATAATCTCAGGATTCAACCTGGTGAAGCCATAGCCGTTAATTTTCCATACGTGTTGCACCACATGCCAGATGAGAGTGTGAGCACTGAAAATCACAGAGATCGTTTGTTAAGGCTGGTTAAGAGTTTATCGCCCAAAGTTATGACACTTGTGGAACAAGAATCCAACACCAACACTTCCCCATTCTACTCAAGGTTTGTTGAAATGGTAGATTATTATACAGCAATGTTTGAATCAATTGATGTGGCTCGCCCAAGAGATGACAAAGAGCGGATCAGCGCAGAGATGCACTGTGTGGCTAGAGACATCGTGAACATGGTTGCTTGTGAAGGAGCCGAGAGGGTGGAACGCCATGAACTTTTCGGGAAGTGGAGGTCAAGGCTAGTGATGGATGGATTTACTCCATACCCGCTGAGTCCTAAAGTGACGGAGGCTATCAGGGTTCTGTTGAAGGAATATCACGGGAATTTTAGAATTCAAGAGGCAAATGGGGCTCTCTACCTTAGTTGGATGCAAAGAGCTATGGCAACGTCTTCTGCATGGAGGTGAACCAGAGGGTGACTGCAAAACCTGTAAAATTTCTAATTTCGTGTTGTTTTATGACGCTTAGAGCATGGCAGGTTGATTGTGTAAATTTTGGTAGGAAGAGTTCCTAGCTGTAGTCCCAAACCCGAATCTCGAAATTTAGTGATGTAAAAATGTCGGCCTTGCAAAGAAAGAGAATAGCTCTCGCTTTTACTGCTGTTTTACCCTTTTTGTCTTTGGCTTTTCACCAAACAAAAAGTACCTTTATCTTGACTTGTAGTTAAATATCTCAGTAGTTAAACTCAGGAGCAGTGCTGACCTCAAGTGAGATGTTTGGGCATTCCCTACCAAGGCTTTTAAAACTTGGAAAGGACGAAGCTGCTTGTCTGTATAGCACATCGAAAAGTTATCCACGTGCTTATTAGGAGCTGGATGTCACTCAATGTGTTTGACTTGAGTTTCACCACACGTGGGAATTGAGATTGTGTCATGTGGTTAAGCTACCCCATACGTTGTCAATTGTTGTAGGCTAGAGAGATTTTGAACACTGAATTCCCGAAAATGAGTAACCACAACAGCTATATGCTCCTTGCAGCAGGATTTATGTTTTATTGTTGTTTGAATCAATTCTACTTTAAAATCATCTAAACTATGAGGAATATGTGATTTAAATTTGAGACCACATCTATCAATGAGTCTGTTTTACTTTAAGAGGCGAAATCGAACTAAACTAAACAATAAACTAACTGTAAAAGTTATGCCTCTGAACTCGTCATTTATGCGGAGTCAAAACTAGAGAAATAAGTCCTAGTGGTCGAGACTCGGGTTCATGCTTTAGAAACGAAATGGGTCGGATCATGATCACACGGTGAAACTCGACCACTTACTTGATAACTTCCCGGAAAATACGGCAATTAACCCCGTGAAAACCGAAAACATTTTGTAAAAAATAAAAAATAAAATAAAAGAAAAACACCCGCACTGCGATTCGAACTCCATGCATGATAAAAGCAAATGCATGAATTGCTGCTTTCTGAATTCTGATCACGATGAAACTCCAGGTACTCCCTCACAACGCTTTTCTCGCACACATATCAGTTTCGCTCAAGGTAGAACTTTAGGTCTATAGTTTAATTGTCATTCATATTAAACGAAGAAAAATTATGGAAAATAATTGAGGGGTAAGAATGAATCGTGCAGATTTGGTTTTCTTGTGGATTTCAGAACAAGTAACAAAATTTGCTTGAAGAATTGGGGAGTCCGTTACCGACGGATTTGAACAACAATGGAGGAGTTGTCGTAAGATAGGTCGGAGTTGCGCGGAATGCAAAGAGAGCAAGAGCGAGAACTACGTCGCGTAAGGGACAGGCAGAGGAGGCAGTCTATGACCGTTGAGCAGAGAGAACGGCATCTGGCACGCTGTCGTAGGAACTATCAACTTCGACGACTAAGAGTTGAAAATGCTAAAGCAGGGGATTTCCCATCACATGTACAGCAAATAAGCAATGAACGTGAAGCGGCAGCATCAGGAGGGAACAATGACGTTTGGGAAGTTACTCAGCTCGAAAAAACAACCGCGGAACGTCTGCAGCACTCCGAATGTAAGTGTGTTTGTATAACTGCATTGTCATTTCGCATGTTCAAAGTTATTGGGGACTCAAAAGTTTGTCATGTTGCGTGAAATGTCTTACAGGTTTGGAGGCTGTAGCTTCTAAATCGGCTAATTTCCCAAAGCGGTTGCGTTTGAGTCATATAAGGCGGCTTGCGCGTTGGTTGAATAATTTAGATGGCGAGGTTATTGGTAATCACCAAATCGTAGCACAGGTGATTCCAAAGGGTGATGCTAGTAATTCTTCTTGTAAGCTTGATAGTGTTAAATGTAATTCATGATTGTAGTTAAGCAAGAACTTAATTGTTTATGAGCTTTAGTTTTAATATCAAATAGGTTTCCGAATTGGAGATTTTGGATCTGGGAAGCTTCCAAATGGACTGCGTTTCAGTCGTGTTAAACGTCTTGCGCGGTCAATAAATACTTCTACAAATGAGGCTTCTGTTAATGGCCCGAAAGGTACTAAAGAAAAAGTAGATGAAAGTCAGTCATTCATTTTTAGTAGCCTAATGCATGTTAGGAACACGCAACGTTTGCTTTGTCCATGTACTTGTTACTGAGTATTGCACCTCTGGTCCAGTCGAACAGAATGTCTGTGGAAGAGATTCGAGTGATCAGTGATGATAAGCCTAAATTTGGACAAACTATTGATGTTAGAGGAGAAGCAGAACGACCTAACGTGGATGGTAATTCTCAGCTGCATTTTCCATGTGCGTAAAGCAATGGTTGGTGTTTTCATCTGCCTTTTTTTTTTTTTTTTAATTGTGTACCAGAGAATTCCTCATTGATGTGCCCCGTGAGATGTTGGTGTCCCGTTTCAGGATAAACACTCCCTCGTGTACTAATGTCAGGACATGAACTTTAATCATGCACAAGAAATGGACTTTATGCAGCTCTTCTCTACAGGTTTTTTACTGAAGACCAGTAAGTTGGAACTGTTAATCTGTTTTTTCTTGGATTCACGTCTATTTGTCATCGATAAAAGATTTAACTTTAACTTTAGAAGATGAAATGGAGATTAATTCTCACACAACAAGAACACGGGTGTATGTATTCTGTGTCTGTTATCATTGGTGCACATCTGCAGGATATGTTACTTCATCGTCAAGTTGTTATTATCTCTTCTCTTGTTACTTAAAAAACAAAGGGTCAGTTGAAGTGTGACATTAAGATTGATTACCATTTTTTTAGTCGAAGATGTAAAATTTAAGGCATGTAGACCACACGCACATTTGTCTCAGTCAACATGAGATAACTAGGCAGTGGACTTGCCGGGAGCGAGCCATTGATGATCAACACATTAAATAATGAAGTCGATAGAAATTGAGCCTTTATTGTAGTTGATTGATGCTTTATAGTAATGGCTGATTGTCGTTTCCAAGCAACTTAGTTCGAGTTTTCACCCCTATCATCCCATTGTAACGCCTTCACCACCCACGGTATAGCTATTTAGAGTTCTTTAGGAAGCACCATGTCCATTGCAACGAACTTCTGAGAGTTTCATCTAACATGTTTTGGAAGCTACATTATTTTTAGGCTTCCTAGCTTGTACTTTTGTCTTTTGTTTCATCTAACATGTTTTGGAAGCAAAACAAGAAAAATTAGTGTTAGGAAATCTTTATGTAGTGCTGATCGTTTGTTTTAACTTCTCCTTTATATTTCAAGATTGTATGACAGAGGAAGCTAACCGATGACGAAAGCTTGTTGGATTCAGAAAACTTGTTGGCAAGACTCGCCTATTTCTTCAAACAATTACTCGTAGTCGGAAAATCCAGGAGCTGGAGTTACGTTTTGCTGCGCTGCTGCTGGCAGATTTTGATCAGGGGAAGAGAAAATATTCATGAAGGCCTTGAATTAGGACTATACTTGTAGACCGCATTGTCAATGAATTCTAGCTTCTTGTCGAAATTTTGGTCAAGTTTTACTGTTCATTGTGTTTTTTCTGTTTCAGGTTGCACTCCACAATTTGTTTTCTCTGCATCATATATATTGCCAACCTGTCGCATTTTCTCGTTGGGTCAAGTATGAAACAAGGATTTCTCATATTGCACTGCATATTTCATTCTTGGTGGCATTTGAAGTCAATCATATACTGCGACCGGCCTAATGTTGCCCATATTCCACCGCATGATTGACTTTGTATACTGCATAATATCATCCTAGGCACTAGAAGTTTTTCTTCAAAATTGGAGCTCAATTCAGTTAACGGAGCAGGTTTTACACCCCACTTTTTAGTCCCTCACACATTCCTCAATATTTTTGGTCATCGGATTAAACTAGATAAAATTAACACGATGTACAAAAGAAGAAAAATTATGTGTGTTTATCATTTTTACTTGGTTAATAGTACTTAATTTTATAAGATAAATAAATTGTAAGACCCAACACTCGGACCACGGGTCAATACGGACCCCGACACATAAAAACCACATATTGCACCCCTTGATTTGTCATGTTAACCTTACCCCACCTTGCCCCACCTTGCCTCTCACACCCATTTTTTTATACCCAAGAACTTCTCCTGTGGGGTGTGGTCTTGAAAACACACTTTGCAGATTTCTATGCATGTAAATTGCATGCCCTTTATTTTGTTTGAGTTATTAATTCAAACCGCATTGACTAGAATAATTTTCTAACAACGTCAATCGGCCATACCGTTTTGAACCGGACTAGACCAAACCGGAAGGATGAGAAATATTGTGTACTTTTTGAACTTGTTTTCCAAGTCACCGATTTGTTTTCGCAAAACTTTATCTGCAAGCTTCCCTATAAACCTCCCAGGTTTCGTCCGTCCTTTACACAAATCCTTCTTGAATTAACAATAATTCCTCTTGTTATTTCCCCCTTTATTTTACCTCCAACACTTTTCTAATTAATATTAACGGTATTTCCTAATTATATTATCTTAAAAAAAGCCTAATCATAAGTGTAATAAAAACCATATCAACCAAGGATTAGAATCCTACCTAAACTGGGATCACCGCACTCCATATTTAACCAAGACTCTGCTTCTTTTTTTTTTTGAATTCTGATTTCTTTCTCGTCTTCTGGTTCTTGAAGTTCTTGCTCTCTCTGTAACAATGGCGACTTCATGTTACTCTGCTTCCGACCCTCCCAATCCAGAGACTCCTTGCGTGCCTCCTTCTTACTCTCTTCGACGACAGCAAGAAGCCGACCTCTGCCATTATTTCGGCAACGTTCGGGTAACAGTGGACCAAAGCAGCACTAGTTCTCCGGGTTCGTCTTCATATGCTACTCCCACCAAAATCCAACAAGCGCAATCTGATTTTTATTCAAGACACGAAAGCGGGTTCAGAAATTGTCCGAGAGCTCCAATGGCATTGTATTCACAGAGTATATGGGGAGGCAATAGTGTGAGCGCTGGAGGTAATCTTCGTATTTACTCTCCCAATTCATGTGAAATGTATAGTTTCGTATGCAAGACTTTTACCGTCCTTCTTAAAGACATGACGCGTTTGGAAAACATTTAACTGCAGAATTTTCTTTAACATGATAGGATTTTTTTTCGACTTTGATCTTCCAAGGGTAGAATCCTTGCTTAGGGATTAAACTTTAGGGTTTTAGTCTCGGATTGGTTTCAAAATCTGATACTTGTTTAGAACAGATCTTTTTAAGTCTTGGACTTTATGGTCCTTTCTATGCTTAAACCCTAAAGTCGAAGACAGACTACTCTACACCCTAAATAATACTGATATCAAAAGTGTTACCTCAATTTTATGTGTGTATAGGTTATGAGCCTATGTAATTTATGTTCTTGATTTTCTAGGAAACTTTATGGGCTCAAACAATCTGAATGTCCATCAACTAATTGGCAATCCGGCGACAGAACAAGGGACAAGAGCAAATTGGAGTGTTGGAGCAACGTCTACATCTTTGGGCAGTTGGGCACACCAGCTGAGCCCTTTTGGTAATAGCGATTGGAACCAAAATTATGGAGGACAAAATTACAGAGGCAATGTTGAAAGGACTGGATTATATTATTTCAATGATAATAATTGGGCCCAAAGTTCAGGAATACCTAGTGAGATAGCTCGACTCGCTATGACTCAACTCGGATCGCAGGCCTTGGTACAGAGAATGATAACTCCCGGCGACCCATTAGCAAAGAGTATGGTACTCGAAGGGGTTTTTGGTTCCTTATTCGAGGTGATGTGTGACTTTCATGGACACTATGTTTTTCGGAAGCTTGTTGAATCATGCAATCACAGTCGGTTGAGACTCATTGTGGCTAAGATAACTTTGAATTCTGAACCACTCATCAACGTATCAGTCTGCAATTATGGGTATCCATCTAATCCTTATTCCTTAACCCTCAAGAAAACAGTTTGCTTTGGAGAAATATATCTGCGTTTTATGCTTCATAGTTGTGAAGGACTGGTTGCTTAACTTGTTTCTGCAGCTCAAAATCAATTCAAACGCTGATCAAGGTGCTCGAGAAATCGTCCCTGATATACACTTTGACATCAGCTCTATCTTGTGTTGTCGAAGAACTGATGACCAATCGTACAGGATCCTGTGTCATCTTGAAGTGCTTAAACCAACTTGACATTGAGAAAAATAAGGTAGCTAGGGTTACTTTATGTTTCTGTTTTGGACACATATTTTAAGCGCTTTTCTGAAAAGTTCAACATTTGGTTGATTTGATTGCAGAAAATATATGAAGCTGTTGTGAGGCTTTGTGTCCGACTGGCTCAGCACGAAAGGGGATGCATACACTTGAATGAGTTCATCACCAACAGTAAAACTCCATACAGAGAGAAACTCATGGACAAAGTCTCGAGCAACTCAAAATTCCTTTCTCAGGATCCTTCAGGGTACAGAAAATCCCTCTTTCATCTTATTGTTTACATTTTGTATAATGTCATCATTTCTTTTCTCGGGTTAAGTGTTCAGCAACTTTGTTATTTTTCAGGAACTATGTTGTCCAGCACATCTTCACGCTATATAACCCAGTCTTCTCTGCAAAGATATGCTTTGAGCTTCGAAATCTTTACATACAACTCTCATTGCAAAAAGGCGGGAGTCACGTTGTAGAGATGTGCTTAAACTCTTTGGGAATGGAAGTTGTAGTGAATGTTCTTCTAAAGTATGACAAACTCTGGCAAGTTGCGCGAGATCAGTATGGAAATTACGTGATCCAAACAGCATTGAAGGCCACAAAGCGCAAAAATAGCCCCCTTCATCAAATGCTTCTAGAAAAGCTCAACAAAGATCGAAGTGAACTCATGGTTGGGTTTGGAAGGAAAGTGCTGAGCATCATTGACAAAGGGATCCCCCTAGAGTAGTAATTGTGAATGGTTGATCAACAGCCGGTTGACGATGATGTTGTTGAACATTTGCATATATTTTGTTTGTTATTCTGTTGAAAAGCCGCGAATTGAACTCAAAGAGGGGATGAGTGGATCTAGTATAATATAATTTGTACACTGAATCAGAGTGGAAAATATAGGAGGGCTGGGTGCTCATGTATTGTGTCTGCTAAGTTGGTGTTCTTCTGATACTAGTGCATCTGCAGCAATGTATGTCGTTTGAGTCCGGTAGGTTTCGGAACCGTGCGTCTAATGGATGTACCTCAAAATATTAATAAGATATGTTAATGTTTCTCTTGATTGATAGTTTTCCAATTTTATATGCAAGTTATGACAAGAAGTTGTTGAATTACAAGGACTTGATCATCGACTCCACTATAAACTGCAGGCAGAATGGTAGTTTGTTTGATGTCTCCTACATGTGTGGGCTGAGGTTTAATGCTACTTTACTTGCATTTGAATGTATATAATATCGTTTGTTTAAGTAAAAAAAAAAAAAAAAGAAATGCTCGTCTTTGTTGATTCATATTGCTATTGCACTTGTTGTGCAAAGTCTTACATATGCTCTCAATTGCGGGGCCTACGTACCAAAGACCCTTGGGCCCAAAACAGAATAGAGCCAAACCCTAATTTTGTTTGTGGGCTGCCGTATTAACTATCACTCATTCCTAGCTGCGCGATACACATCGGACGGTATTGACGTAATGTGCTGACATTATAAAGCCTCCTCTCCATGTGCTTAATTAATCAGTCTCTTATTTTCATCTGCTAGTGCTAGGGTTCTAGTCTGCGCCCCTGTTCTGGGTTTTTAGGGTTTATCTGCGAAGTCTGGGTCGACTTTCTTTCAATTTATTTAGTGCATTTCGATCTTCCAGTTAGATTTTCCCTTTTCTGTTCAAAATTTTGATGCTTTTTTGTTTGTTGTGTTGTGACGGGGGACATTGATCCGTCTCTTACTGAAAGGAGCAGGCAAAATCGGTGCCTGTACATTCCAAAAGTAAAGTTAACGTCGCATAAAGATTATCGTCGACGTTGATGGTCCTTCCGGCTTCGGCTTGGGAGCTCCTCCGTCGACGGTGGTGTCATATCCTGTTGCCTTGTGGTGATGCGGTATCACTGCCTCCACCGTTTTGGCGGGCCATGAGACCAACATTTGTTTTTATTCTGAATGTTTACAATTAATTTTAGTTTTTGGAATATAAAACAAAATGCAAAGTTCAACCTCGAAGCCGTCTGAATATAAAATCCATATAATATTTAGATAACATAATAAATTCTAAAAAATATCGTTCAGTGCGATCATAAAACAACATCAATGGGCGACGGCTCGATTTGGGTAAAGTATATCTTCTTAGCTTTCGAGATTACTAATCAAAACTACCCTTTTACTTTGGTTTTTGTTTCTCTTCATAGTCAATTTTAGGTTTTAAAATTCTAAAATAGGGAAAATACAGATTATTAAAGAGATGTGATATTATATTTTACTTATCACACATTTTATATGTCTTTTTGTCGTGTATTTTAATTATGGTGAATTTACTAGTAACATATGCTCGTATAGACAGTTTTGATAATATTTATTTTTAATGTTAAAGACATTTTTACTTTAAAAAATCACTCCTGATACTATTCACTTACAACACATTTTTGTTATTTTTGTTGAAACTCAAAGTTTTCAATCAATTTTTATTAGTTTTCCTAAATTTTAAAAGGTGTGGAAGAAGTAATCTGAGGTGTGTGTGGATATAATTTTTTTTTTTTTTATTCCCATATTGCCAAGGTTAGTAAATAAGAAAAAACATCTCATGAGTTGTACAAAAACACTTTAAAGGTTCGAGATAGAAAGAAAACAAAACTCATTTTGTATCTACTTGTAAGCCCCGGGTTCTTTGGTTCCCTTCTCTCAATACAAAATAAGTTAGTTTTTTTCCGTGATTAAATTATTAAGTTTGAAGTGTCTTTCTAATTATAATTTTATCGAAATCTTACGTGTGAAAACAAATAATTTTTCTTATATGAAGTTATGGCACATTTTTGAGAGTCTCAGGACCAGCCCTGCACAAACTCCTGCTTATTCAGAGCTGATTTCTGACTTTATTTATCAGAAACATAGAATGGAAAAAGATTAATAAATATAAGCAAAGAAAGACAAACCAAGTCTTGGTTCAATTTTGATTGCTCACACCACACTTAACCACCATTAATATAAGCCTAGCTAGTCTTTGAGAATTCCAACCGAATACAATGTCTGTATAATTTCAGCACAGCAACTGCTGATACTAGAGGCATACAAATTCAATAGTTGAAGGAACATTTTCTTTAAGGTGCTGCATAGCATGAGCTCTTCCTTGCACTTCCTCTTTGACCTCTTCAACTCCCCTAACCGTTTCGTTAGGATGTGATCTAATAGGACACCACCAACGCCGGATAGGATCGATAACTATTTTCTCCAGTGCAGCAACGTTCTTCACAAGGTGCATGACAAGTTCACCAACAGGTGGATGAGCACGATACCCTACTACTTCCACCACCTTGAGGTTAGGATGGGGGGAGCATTTGGCAGCTTTCTCTTTCTCTTCTCCTAATTCAGAGGATGGAAAATAGAACTGCAAAATGAAAACTATCATTGTACACACAACAAGGACCATCAAGTCGATTAATTATCATCTTCTGTAAATGCTATGGAAATATTATCTGTTCACACTTTTCTTGCTTGGGTATTGGTACTGGAATCAACAAAGGATGAACAGAACAACAAAGTGCACAATTATCTACTAAACGGCACCTAATTTTTATAATGTAATCTCCCAAGCACGACTATATACCTTTAACACAAGTCTCTCCAGGTAAGGAGATGCCTTGATGAACTCACTTAAATGACAAAGAACCCAATAATCATTTGCACAAACCATTAATTCCAAATGCTTGAGATTTGATAATATAGGAAATACATGGTTCTGATAGTACATCTGCAAGCCGAACAAGGATTAAGTAAACTACATAACCAAAACAGAAGAAAAGAAAACCAGCACATTATAATTGCATATACTAACCGCTCCATCGATGGCTAGCATGAGGACCTCTAGCTGAGAAAGACAGCATGACAGTTGGGTGAAGGGAAGCTCTATGGATCGATGGTAGATACGACCCTCAAACAAGAAAGGTTTAATACGCTCATCCACGCATACCTCTACAAGTAAAGGTACGTTACTGAGAAGCAAGTTTACCCGACGTCCCGCATACATGAATGAAACAAGGTTTGCATCACGAATCTCAATGCTTCTGAGGGCAAAACAAAATTGAATATCTAAATATTTCAATGCCAACGACGAACCAACGACTCTTAAATTAACCAACTTATTGTTAGCACTCTCCACTTTTAATCTTTCAAGAACTGGACAATTTGACAGTAAGTATTCAAGAACTTTTCCCGACACGTCAACGTAATTGAAATGAAGAACTCTGAGGAACTTAAATCCAACATTGTATCCAGAAGAATGTAGACTTGAAATGTCAGAATGGGTGGGATTTAGCTTCAAGGTAGAATCATTTTGGAGACCTATTAGTTGGACAGGAAAGGGATAGACATCGTTATAGTTACGTCTCAATTCATTGCAAAACACCAGCTCAAGTATTTGAACTCTCTTATTCATTGCAAACTGAATCCACTTATCAATGGAACTCGTAAAATGACCATCTATGTCAAAGTAAGCCCGGAATTGTTCGATAACAGGGCCTCTATGTTGTTCCACCACAGTGTTTACCCAATCGACATATCTCTGTCTTAGCAGGTCTTTTTGTTCTGGTTCTACACGCAGCAGGCGGCAATAATGTTCACCCAGCTCATGTTTAGGATCAAAATCGAGAGTCACAGTCGACGCCCACACATATTGCCATCGCTTGGAAAGAATACTGGTAGCTCCTGCTTCTTTTAGTGGCAAGAGGGACACAATAGTAAAGAGAATTTCTTCTGGCAACTTACTAATTCTGTCCACCAAGTTACACTCGCCGCCCTTAGTATTCATCATTCTTTTTGGCCAGCGTCTCCCTTGTCTATAAACTATAAAGGCTTCTAGTAAGGGCTGCTGCTCCCTTTAGCACAAAAAGTGAGAATCGAACTTCATCTCTGTTCAATTTCATGATACGATTATACAATTAGCGTAATTTACGTTGATCCAAAAGGCAAAAAAAAAAATCAGTTGGTTTACAAAAAGCACTATCAACAAATATGAACAATGGCTGCTAACTGTAAGGAAATCAACCAAAACAAAGCAGTTTTACATCATGGATAGAAAACGGGGCAACTGTAATTTGTACAAGAAAGAAAGATCCGTGGAAAAACATAAAGCAGCCGCGATTTTTATAGAGAAAAAGGTGCAATTTTGATGCTAATTTGATATCTGGGAAAAAAGAAAAACGGCATCTTCATACAAATCAGACCACCATACCAGTCAGTCACCGTCAGCCTCAGGTAAACTTAAACATTTAGGAAATTAACAAGAATAAGAGACTGTATTTACCTTGTTGCATCGGATGAGTTGAGAGGATGGAGTTGTTTTCTTCATAGAATCATAATTCCGGAGATTCAATTTTTTTTTATAATTTTTTTTTTTTATATATATATTTTATCAAGAGAGGAGAGGCGAGAAATTTGAACAAACAAAACCCACAGGGATTATATTTGATCCGCTTCTGTCCGAGAAAATGAGTAAAATGGTGTTTGTGGGGGTTCGGAAGTGGAAACTGGATCGGCCGGGTACGTACGATACGAGGCAATAAAATATCACCACGTCGTACTATATGGGACATTTCTCGAACATTTTTTTATCATTATTATTTTTTAATTATTAGTTTTCAAAAACTAAGCAGTGAGTTAAAGAGTAGCGGCTGTGGGGCCTGGGATCACGGGATGGGATGGGATGGGATGGTTTCCTCCAATCCAAATTATTTTTAGTCCACCAAAACATCATTTCAACTGATATCTCGACTGGTAACATTTCTGCCTGCCATTCGGACGGACCAGGGTGCTAGTATTCCTAATCAATTGTGTCATAAGATTTGAAGTACCACCACCGGATTTGCTAGTATGCAGGGTTTTCGGCCATCAGATCCTTGGTTAAGAATTTAATGATCAGGATATAATGGCCAAAATTTTCATGTATAAAATACACCCAAACATATTAATGCCAATTGCCTTATTTCACTACAATGTGTACTTGTTCAGTCCAAAAGACGAAAGAGCAATAAATTTTGATGAAGATGCCAAAAATCGATCCTTAATTTCATAAATGATAATTTTTATAAAAACTTTTAAATATATTCCAAATTCTACTTAAATAGACACAAATGCCCTCAATTTGTTTGAATAATTAGTTATTGACTGAAAGACTTCTTGTGCTACAATCAAAGTGTTGCTGATCCATGAAATTAAGGACTATGGTGGTGATTTATTCTTAGGGCATGAAAAAACTGGGATGATCATGCTCAACTTGCACTAACAAAATTCATAGACACCATAATACACATGGAGGGCTATGAATTACTCCATGAGGTCTACCACACATCTAAAGCAAACACAGACAAGTACAAAGTCCAAAGGGTTCCAAAAATTTATCTGCAAGTGTTGTGGTACAACGTCTGGCAAAGAGAAAACATAAACAAGAATTGGGAGTTCATTCTTTAATAAATATTCAACGTAAGGAATAACTAACCATCTACACTCACCATCGTTTACGGCTGCAAAAGTTTCCACAGTTTCCTAATAGTAACCGATGCCTTCACTCTCTTATGCACAGGTCTCCACCATTTCTTACGTTTAGGGTTTTGCTGTCAGATTTTGTAATCTTCATCTAATAGGGTTTTGGTTCCTTTGTTTATTTGGTTTTTAAATTTGAGAGTGTTTGTGTCTATTTATGTGAGTTTTGGATATATCTGAAAGTATTTATAAAAATTGACATTTGAAATTAAGGACTAAATTTTGGCTATATTTGATAAATACCCATCTTGTATCAACATTAAGTCACAAGAAAAAAGCAGACGTTTAGGTTTAGGGGGTCAATTGGTGCCTAGGATCGGATTGGTTAAGTCATTAGTCATCATTATAGTAAAGGAATGTTAAGGTAGCGAATGATTTTGCATTTTAAAGGCAGCAACGTACCTTGAATACAGTGAATTATCCAATCTGCTCCAATTCTAGGCACCAAATGAGCCATTAAGGTCAA
Source organism: Pyrus communis (assembly GCF_041283825.1). Lineage (NCBI taxonomy): Eukaryota > Viridiplantae > Streptophyta > Magnoliopsida > Rosales > Rosaceae > Pyrus > Pyrus communis. The sequence goes on from NC_142569.1 coordinate 350,998, forward strand.
GAAAACAAACCTAGGCAAGCACAACGGAGGGAAACACCATCTTATCTTGCATTAAGAATAAGGAACCAATAAATGAAAAAACACAAACTGGCTAAGAAGTACAGTGCATTTTGATAACTGGATTTTGAACATTGTATAAGCTTTTCTAATCCACCTTTCAGGCCATTTACATCTTCTACCTCAATTTCTTATCTTCAACCGATTGAGTGAAAACATGTTTCTTGAGTGAACATTTAAACAAATTCAAGAAATTAGAGCACATGGAGAAGGAATGCAAGGAACATTAGTGGGAACAAAACAAAAAAAGAAGAAGAGGGTTGTCAGGACCCGCCAAAATGATCCGTCCACACCTCGTGTTGTGTATCCCTAAGATGAACAGCACCCACCTTTTTTAGGCTCTGCAACTGCTGCTTCTTGGCTCCCGTCTTGCAAAACCACCGTCTTTCCACTCCCTACCCAACTGGGGTCCTGTTTCTTGAGCTCCTGAGATATCATAACTTTGCGGCTTAGTATGTTATAGATCTCTTTCACAACCATCTGAAAAGCGGCAGAGACATTGGACGAATCAAGAGCAGATGTTTCCATAAAAAACAAACCCTGTGCTTCTGCCAAGGCTTTGCCCTCAGAAGTGGGTACCTCCCTGGCATCCTTGAGATCGGACTTGTTGCCAACAAGTATCGTAACTACGTTCATGTCAGAATGAGCTGTTAAACAGTATATCCACCTGATCAATCCTCAGTTCATCACATTAATTAGAGACAAATGCAAGAAATCTTTTGAATCCACAGGGGTCTAGGAAGAACAGATTGACTATTGAATCAATATTTAAAAGCCATTACTTCATTTAAGATAGTCCACTAAACAATCCAAATATTGAGAATTCTTCATTGAGATTACTTCGAAAGTAAGCCAAATATTGTATAATGTTGACAAAAGTCTCCACTTGACCAAACAAACAGCCCCAGAAGAAAAACGTACTCAAAAAGAAAATTATACGTAAAAACTCTAGGAATACTGTCAAAGAACTTACTGTGGAGTTCGTTAAGCCATCTGCCAATGCTATCAAACGTCTGGTGTCTACTGATATCATATACCAAAAGAGCACCAACGGCACCTCTGTAATATGCAGAGGTGACAGCCCTGAACCGCTCTTGACCGGCTGTGTCCCAGATCTGTGCTTTGACTTCTTTACCATTGATATCCACCTTTTGGGTTTGGAACTCTACTCCTATAGTTGACTTCGAATTAGGGTAGAACTCATCTCTAGCAAATCTTGCAAGCAAATTGGATTTTCCAACGGCTGAATCACCAATTAAAACAATCTTGAACAGATAATCCTCGGTCTTTTCCTCTTCGGAATAAAAAGCCATTGCCCAAACTCCACAGATTTTTAAGCTAATGAACCATATTAATAATGAGTAGCCAGGGTGGATCTTTAAGAAACTAATAACCTACAAAATATCTACTTTTCCCTCTCCAAATGATTCTCTGGACAAAAAGAAAAAACAGTTGGCAGATGAACCGTGTAAGGCAGGAAAGGTATATAATGGGAAAAAGGCTTTTCAGCAATTACAGAATCCGAGACTTCCTTACAAAGCTAACGTAGGATTACAGATTGTGGCCTCTATGCCTTCTCTTAGATGCTTTCTACATATGTAAATCTATCTGGGAAGCTTTCTCCTTTTCAAATTACAATCTAGCCGTACAGAAAAAAGTGCAAATCCTGCAGCATCAAGAAAGCATCAGGAGTTACAGACTTCTAACAATGACCTGGATTTGAAATGTTAAAAGGCAAGTTATTCCACTGTAAAGATTTTTACAACTATTATTTTAATTATGGGACTGGAACGAGAGCATAAGATGTAAAAGAAAAACAATTTAACCAATCAGCAAGCAAATGTCCTTGTGATTGCAATCTACATAAGTCCGTATTCTCCAAAAAGTTTAATCCTCACACAGGCTATAAGTAATACCTCAATGCCTTCTTTGCCTTAATTTTAGCCTCCTCTCACTCCAGCTTTCCCTCTGAAACCTAGAAATAATGACAATGATTTACCTCATTCAGTTATTCTTGTAATAGAATGCAAAAGTAATGATGATGAAACAACATGAAATTTGAGATTTCAAGAAAGTTCCCAATGTGAAACATTATGGTGTGATCAAACATAAAGGTCCACAAGGCTGCATTATTCAGAATATCAACTTTATACTGCAATAATTGCCATTAAACACTGACAGACCCAACTCACGAAGTAAACTACTTAGTACCATTATGTTAATCTTCAAAGTCAATTAAACAAAAGGGGGACTCCAACCAAGAACCACATTGATCAACTACTTCCCGAGCAAGAGCTAAACCGAATGATCCCCATTCGCTCCAAAACAATCCTAAAATCAGAGGGGCAATATACATAAGTTTTTCCTTTTGGGAGTAAAAGTAAATTTGCACTATTTAAGAAAACAGCATGATCACTGTATAACTCGGACCCAATTCTCGAATATAGCTGAAAGTCAAAGGAGGGAAAAAAAAATATCATAGCTTCGACTGATCGAATCTCTATTAAAAATCTACCCAATTGAATATCATACAGTGGAAGCCTAAAAACCAAACCGAGTAACAATCACTTGTCATATCCACCACGCAGGCCCGAAATCCTATTGAAAGATAATAACTTGCACAGTAAATTAGTACATTTATTGGCAATAATATGTACGACACAAAGAAATAATGAATTTAAAATCCAGAAATTACCAGATTGGGGGGTCAACAACGGATCAATAGCTTGGACGTGTCCAAACCTGCAACAATCCGATCCATAAAAACACTTTTCAATATCAACCCAATACGCAAAACAAATTAAATGATATACAATCAATCGAAAATTTCACAAATACACGAAATCGGAATTTGGAGATCCAAACGAGCCGTAACTCGTAAGGAATACAATTCTAAAATGTACAAGGTTGAGAGAGAGAGAGAGAGAGAGAGACCGTGGATGATGAGATGGAGGGCAATCAGCCGTGGATACCGGCGGTGAAGGGCGGTGATAACAGAGGGGAGGGCCAGCAGAGAGAGAGGTGAGAGGATGAAAGGGCACAGAGAGAGCGTCAGAAGCACACATCGGACAAATGACGGGGATCAGGAGGACGATATCCAAGGTAATTTCGGAATATGATAAAACACATGAGGGCTTTTTCGTCTAAGCGTTTAGTTCAACGTGAAAACAGTAACGGTAAAACAGTTATATGGTCCAATGCTGGGCCAAGATAAAAAAGGCATTTTGCATAAAGTAAAATTTTCAGAGAGGCCCAATCTGCGGACTGAATCAGAGGCGTTCAAATCTTCTTAACTCAAAACTCTACGCAGCCTTTCTATGCTCTATTTATACGAGTGATTCGTGTTATTTTAACTTAATTATTTTTAGTTTTTACTTTTTTAAACGGGACGGGTTCATGCTGAATTTGGGCTAGCGGGCTCGTCACCTCTAGGAAAGAAAACTTCTTTGTTATATTTACAGATTGTTATACTAGGTGATAAAAACTTCTTTGTTATATTTGTGATTGTTAAATTTACAGATATGATTTCAATGTATGTAGCACTCAAATTTACAGATGTTTTTACAAATCTATGGAATGTCAACCAAACCAAACTATCGGTACTCTACTCATGCCCTATTTTTATTTCTTGTGCGTACTAGATGCATGGTAAGACGAACATTTTTTTATGTTCATACTATTACGTACCTTTTTCACAAATAATAACAATATTTATAATAATTTTGCATGTGTATGTTTATCTTAGGTTGACGGTCCCAAATCTGAATAAAGATGAAGGAAGAATAGGTAAAGTCGACACTTTGTTCTTCACATCGAATTCCTATCATATTAGCGCCGGCTAACATATATGATGAAATAATTTCATTCGGTTTTTTCTTTTCTTGCCATGTTAATCTTATTTCCATCTACAAGCATCCTTATCCTTGTGCCTTGTCACCGCAAAGTCACCTGGAACAAAATAGTTGGGAACCTGCCAAAAAAAAATAAACATAAAAATACATAGTTGGGCGAAAACTAAAGACTCGTCACAACTTTGAAGCGTCTTTTACTACTTGGGGAAATAGTCACACAAGGGAACAAACTGAAAAAAGTCAGGTCATCTTCCAAATCGAATCAAATATCATATACCTATATCGTATTCTCAATCGGGTACCAAAGATTGCAGCTTTGAAATTTTGAGGTCGAATTGAGTCATTGATTGTACTGAAAAAAGAAACGAGAAAACAAAAAAACTAACAGAAAATGGCCTTAAATTTTGGAACGATAATTGGCTACTCAAAGATGAGTAGGAATTCTTACTCAAAACTCTTAGTATTTTAATCACAGAGTCTTGTACTTATGATCATAATTGTTCATACTATGAATCACACTATAAAGATCATCTTTGCAAAAAATAGATTAAAACTAAGGTCGTTTAGTCAATGTATTGTAGCAAATATATAGACAGTTCGTAATGCTTTTACCAATACCGTTCAATTGCTTTTAAACAGTTTGATGACTAAACGACTTTAATTTTAATTGATTTTTTGCAGAGATGATCTTTATAGGGTGATTTATAATATGAACGGTTCTGATTATATACACGAAATTCTATAAATTGACAACAAACAATTTTAAGAAATTTTAAGTAAGAATTCATACTCATATTTAAGTAGTCAAAGTATTGTTCTAAATTTTGAGTCAGCCTTTTTCTGCTGACTTTGTGCAGGAAATATATTAATTGCAGAAAAATCTGATTTCTCAATGCTTTTTTTTTCTTTTATCCATTTGGAATCCTTTACTACTAATTTCTCTCACTCTTCCTTAAATGTCTCTGTTCCATTTGCATAGAAACTCTCAAAAATTGAAACAATAAAGGAATCTGTTACAAAATTGTTTTATTTCAATACAAAACCAAATTTATTTAATTTTCATCACCAAAATTCAAAATACAGATAAAAAAAAGCAGCATCCAAAAGCCAAAAGTAGGCGGCTGAAGAACAGCAGAAGGAGCTCCCCCATTAGGCATACTAATAAGGTAATGGCTTTTTCAACACCGCCATTCTTCTTATTCTGTTGTTGTTTTGCTTGTGTGTTGAAGAGCGACCAAAGAATTTGAAAGGATTAAACATGTCTTATTTGTTTTATGGTATTAACTCGTTGCAAGAAAATTTGGAGGATTTTAGAGACAGAGGATTGGCTAATGATTGAAAATGTAATTAAGTGATATATTTTAAACTACTCTAATTTGCGGAGATGGGGTTTCGAACCTGAGCGTTTCAGGGTTAGAGTTAGTAGGAAGAAATAGTGAATGATATGGAGGGAGGACACCCGCCTGCTAGCAAGACAGAGTTCACAGAGTGTTGGAGGACAACATGGAAGACGCCTTACATTATGCGTCTTGCTCTCTCTGCTGGCATTGGAGGCCTCCTTTTCGGATACGATACAGGTACATAAAATCATACATATCACAGTTAAAACCCAGAAATTAGTTTGTAATTCAAAGGACAATTCCCATGCATGATTAATTTTGTTCATTTTCTTCTGTCTGTTGTTGGAGTACTATAGGTGTGATTTCTGGTGCATTACTGTACATTCGCGAGGACTTTCACGATGTTGACAAGAAAACATGGCTGCAAGTGAGTTAATCTACATTGCTCTCCTCATGTTAATTACTAATTAGTCTGGATAATTAAGCTCATTTTTATCTTTATGTCAGCTAAATTTGTGGTTTTTTCATTGACATTGATGAGCAGGAAACCATAGTGAGTATGGCAGTTGCAGGAGCCATCATTGGTGCTGCAATTGGTGGATGGATGAACGATGCCCTAGGCCGGAAAAAATCAATCCTAGCGGCAGATTTTGTGTTCTTCATTGGAGCAATAGTAATGGCTGTTGCACCAGCTCCATGGGTGATCATAATCGGGAGAATTCTGGTCGGTTTTGGAGTTGGAATGGCTTCCATGACATCACCGCTCTACATCTCAGAAGCTTCTCCTGCTAGAATCCGAGGTGCCCTGGTCAGTACAAATGGTTTTCTAATCACTGGAGGACAGTTCTTGTCATACCTTATAAATCTTGCTTTCACCAAGGTACCAACTAATAGATTTGAGGCTTTAGTCCAATAGCATTTTCATGGTTTCAATTTCCTTATCTCTAAATTTTGACGTAATTAGTTGTTGTAAATTAATTTGCTTCAGGTTCCAGGAACATGGCGTTGGATGCTCGGCGTAGCAGGAGTTCCGGCTTTGGTACAATTTGTATTGATGTTGTCACTCCCAGAGTCTCCCAGATGGCTCTACAGAGAGGTGATCTATAATCGAAGTCTTGTGTCCTATTTTTTGTATGATCATGGTCGTAGTTATTCCAACATGCTGAAATTTTACATCCATTAGATTTTTGTATGATCATTCAATTTCCATGGCGCATATAATTTTCTGCTAAACAGAATAAGGCAGATGAGGCTAGGGCCATCTTAGAGAAAATTTATCCTGCCGAAGAAGTTGAGCGTGAAATGCAAGCCTTGCATGAATCCGTTCAAGCTGAAAAGGAGGGAGCAGCTGCTGGAGAAGGTGTGCTAGCAAGATTAAAGGGTGCCTTCAGCAACCCCGTTGTCCGAAGAGGACTCTATGCAGGCATCACTGTTCAAGTGGCACAGCAATTTGTCGGTATCAACACTGTCATGTACTACAGCCCAACTATTGTTCAGTTTGCCGGGTTTGCATCCAACCAGACGGCGTTGGCACTCTCTCTGGTCACTTCTGGACTCAACGTGGTTGGCACTGTCATCAGCATGTGCTTCATAGATAGATACGGAAGGAGAAGGCTGATGATTATCTCCATGATTGGAATCATCACTTGCTTGGTGGTGTTATCCGGGGTGTTTTTCCAGGCAGCATCTCATGCTCCACGCATCAGTAACTTGGAATCCACACATTTCGGTGGCAATTCTACATGCTCTGCTTATGTTTCTGATCCTAATCCCGGATCATGGAACTGCATGACGTGTTTGAAAGCAGAGTGTGGATTCTGTGCTGATAAAGTCAATGTAAGCCCACCTCATTTACTTTGGGGAAATGATATCCAAACACACTTTTTCCATCTCACAAATGTCTATTTACGTATGTCAGAATTGCAGGGGAAGACAAGAGAAGTGCAGAATTCACTTCCCTGTCTCTTCCCGGTTTCCTTGACATATAATTGTAAGAGTGACGTTATAAATTTACTTTTTTTTTCTATTGTTGCAACTGCCAGTTTGCCCCGGGCGCTTGTTTGGCTTACAATGACAATATCAGGAGCTCATGTCGGGGAGAACATCGTGTGTGGTACACCAAAGGTTGTCCAAGCAAAGTCGGATTCTTCGCAGTGATCCTGTTGGGATTATACATCATTGTCTATGCCCCTGGAATGGGAACTGTGCCGTGGATCGTGAACTCGGAGATATACCCTCTCAGATATAGAGGAACATGTGGAGGAATGGCTGCAGTTGCAAATTGGAGTGCCAATCTCATTGTGAGTGAGACATTTTTGACCTTGACTCATGCTCTAGGTTCTGCGGGCACGTTCCTCCTCTTTGCCGGGTTTTCTGTCATTGGACTCATAGCGATTTACATGCTAGTTCCTGAAACGAAAGGAATGCAGTTTGAGGAGGTTGAGAAGTTGCTTCAGAAAGGATTTAGGCCCAAGCCATTTGCTTCAAAGGGCAAGCAAGTCGGCAAAAATGTTGAACTTTCCTGAGTTTCTTGTATGAATTCTGAAACTCGTGGGTGTTCTAAAGAGACATTTTTGTTCTCTTTCTTAATAAAGTCGGTCTATACAAAGCCTTTGGTAAATAATTTTTGTTTTATTTATTCATTTTTTTAACTGATCAGCTCCAAGTAATCCATATAATTCATGATTGCACAATTGCTTCTTCTTTTCTTTTTTTTTTAATTATCCCACCATGTTAAAGGGGAGCTTATTTATATTTCCTGTTTTTTTACCAAGAAAACTCAAAGTTTTGGTGTTTGTTACTTACAGTGTAAGAATCAATTTTATTTGAGCTTAATTCGAACCCATTTTTCTATCTGTTAAATTGAATAATGTATGTCAAATTTCCGCACATCTATTTTTTCGTGAAAATGAAAAAGAAAAATTCACTTGTATATTATAACGTATTGGTTTGAGATTTAATCCTGCATTGGTTTGAGATCATATAAAGTCAAGATGGCCGAGTTGGTCTAAGGCGCCAGTTTCAGGTACTGGTCCGAAAGGGCATGGGTTCGAATCCCATTCTTGACATTTGTATCTATTTTTTGTTTTATAGCTGCTTTGTTCTTTAGCTTCTACCTATTTAACCAGAAAGAGAAATCAGTATTTCTAATTGTGATGAGCTTAAACATTTACAAAACGACCATGCTTACTGCAAAAAATAAATAAATAAATAAATACATGTTATAGTCTGGTGGAATGCAATTCATCCTTGAAATTTGACGACAGGGAGTGGTGAGTAGAAAAGATTGATTTGTATCTGTCTGTATGATTTAGGGTTTGCTGCGCATGCATGCGTCTGCATATTTATCAAAACTACATGGCTATCTTATATAACATCTGGCATGCATATGGAGAATCAAAAACGTATAAACCGGTCAAAGCAGTATATATAGTGGTCAGTGGTCAGTAATCGGCTACGTTTTAGGACGTGTAAGAAAAACAAAGAGCGAGGCGATGGAGAAAAAAGTGTAGAGCCTACAGAATTCCACATTTTTAGAAGACTAGGTCAAGAGTATATAAAGATTAGCAACATCCTTCAAACCCCTTTTCTTCCATGTCCGACCGTTACTAAAGTTGTTATAAGCCTTTCAACATCAGCAATCTCGTTGGCGAAATTTAACTTCAGTAATTGTCGAAGAAACAACTTATTAGGTGTTACTTATGCAGAAAGTTGTTAGAGACCGTAGGATACAAGTGCATAACGACGCCAAAAACTTAGCCGCTTCGCTAGGAAGGCACGTTTTGTTGTTACAATATGGATTTACGCGTGTTCTTAAGGAATGTGCTGCATAGAAAATTTTTGGTTTATATATTCATGCATATATATACTTTGCTATATGGTGGAACATTCGAAAGTTAATGTTATGTATTGCTTTCAATTTCGAATCAAATAGAAATTAGTGTTACGGAGATTGAATAGTTATTTTTGTGAGGTAAAAACTGAAGACAAATAAGAACATGTCTGAGCCCATTCATTCGTTATGTAACTAAGAGTGCGTTGGCAAGTAAATGAGTGCATGCATACATTGATTTCGTTCTCAGCGAAAGTAGAGTTGCTTGGACGAAGACGAAGAAGAAGAAAATGGTGGAGGGGGGAGCCCCACCTTCTAGCAGAACTGAGTTCACGGAGTGTTGGAGGACAACATGGAGGACGCCATACATTATGCGCCTCGCGCTCACAGCTGGCATCGGAGGCCTCCTTTTTGGATATGATACAGGTAACTAATAGATGCAAATTGTTCTAAAAAAATATCTGCAAATTGGTTCCAAACAATATCTTAACACGAACAATTAATTACTTTATATGACAAACTTTCTTTGTGCTAATTAGTTGTATGTGTTGTTGTTGGTGGTGTGGTGCTGCAGGTGTGATCTCCGGGGCATTGCTATACATTCGGGAGGACTTTCGCGAAGTTGACAAAAAAACATGGCTGCAGGAGACCATAGTGAGCATGGCAGTTGCTGGCGCCATCATTGGGGCTGCTCTTGGTGGATGGATGAATGACGCACTCGGCCGGAAAAAATCAATTTTAATCGCGGACGTGGTTTTCTTCATTGGTGCAATAGTTATGGGAGCGGCTCCAGCTCCGTGGGTGATCATAGTTGGGAGAATTGTAGTTGGTTTGGGAGTTGGAATGGCTTCTATGACTGCACCCCTTTACATCTCAGAAGCTTCTCCTCATAGAATCAGAGGAGCACTTGTTAGCTGCAACGGTATGTTAATTACAGGAGGACAATTCTTGTCATACCTCATCAATCTCGCCTTCACCAAAGCCCCGGGAACCTGGCGTTGGATGCTTGGAGTGGCCGGAGTTCCAGCCCTTGTTCAGTTCATATTGATGTTGTCGCTTCCAGAGTCTCCAAGATGGCTCTACAGAGAGGTGAGATTATCATAGTAGCTAGCTACATGTCATTTAATTGCTATATGTGACGTAAATGCTTATGTTGTCAAACTGTGAATCTGAGGGTGCATGTCACAGACATGACCAATCAACCGTTCAAATTCACAGTCTAACGTAAGATTTGACGGGGGAACATGTCACTTATAACTTGGTATTGATGTTAAACAGAACAAGGTGGATGAAGCTAGGGCAATTTTGGCGAAAATCTATCCTGAAGAAGAGGTGGAGGATGAATTGAAAGCCTTGCATGAATCTGTCGAATTTGAAAAGGCCGAGGACTCAGCAGCTGGGAATGGCATGATCCAAAAACTAAAGGGTGCCTTGAGCAACACCGTGGTTCGAAGAGGACTCTACGCAGGCATCACGGTCCAAGTAGCTCAGCAATTTGTCGGCATTAATACCGTGATGTATTACAGCCCGACCATTGTTCAATTCGCTGGCTTTGCGTCCAACCAGACCGCTATGGCACTCTCTCTCATCACCTCCGGTCTCAACGTTGTTGGAACCCTAATGAGCATGTGCTTTGTAGATAGATACGGAAGGAGAAGGCTGATGATCATTTCGATGTTTGGTATTATCGCTTGCCTTGTGGTGTTAGCCGGGGTTTTTTTCTATGCCGCGGAACATTCTCCGAAGATTAGTAATTTGGAATCTGCTAAATTCGGCAACTCTTCAACATGTCCGACTTATGTATCGGCTGTCAATCCTACAGCATGGAACTGCATGACGTGTTTGAAACAAGAATGTGGCTTCTGTGCTAGTGAAGTCAAGGATGTAAGTTTACAAAATAACTAATGAGTCTTTAATCATTAGAAATTAAATATTTAACCTTAAGTAATCTGTTTTCCCCCTTAATTGTTGTCAGCTCGCTCCGGGAGCTTGCTTGGCCGCCAGTGATAGTATCAGGGACATATGTCGTGGAGAACACAGGACATGGTACAGCAAAGGCTGCCCTAGTAAAATCGGAATATTTGCGGTGATACTATTGGGATTGTATATTATAACGTATGCACCCGGAATGGGAACAGTGCCATGGATTGTGAACTCGGAAATATACCCGCTGAGATACAGAGGGACGGGTGGAGGAATCGCAGCAGTTTCAAACTGGACGGCCAATCTCATAGTGAGCGAGACATACTTGACTCTGACGAAAGCGCTGGGTTCGGCGGGAACCTTTCTCCTCTTTGCTGGGTTTTCTCTTATTGGACTCATATTCATTTACTTGCTAGTTCCTGAAACCAAAGGAATGCAGTTTGAAGAGGTTGAGAAGTTGCTGCAGAAAGGCTTCAGACCTAAGCTATTTGCTCCCAAGGACACCAAAGGCAAAGCCAAAGTTGAGGAATAGTATAGTCGAATAGGGACCAATGTTTTAGATCGTTTGTGTTTTAAGCCTAGGACATTTGGCGAGGAATTACCATATTTTGATGACCATACTGTCAGAGCCCGTATTTTGATATCACGAAACAATTAATATGTACATGTCATGTCATTATAATATGGTCTATTATATATCAATATTCTATTAGGTTTTACTTCTTGAGCTTGCTTAAAGTGTTTCAAGAATAACTAAAAATTTTGGCAATGTTTTAACATAAAAATTGCGTATTTCTGAATTAACAAAGCATTTGAAACTGCTTTTTAGAACAACTACGAATTATGAGCACAAAGGGCATTCTATAGAAGCATTCCCACCAACTCCTTTCATTTTACCCCAGAAGGCGGGTAATATTCCAGACAAATCAAGCATGGTTGTACGAGAAAAACAATGCAATTGATGAGCCATGCAATTATGAGTCATGCAATTATGAGTCATGCAAAATAATAGCACACACTTTTTGGACGCGTGTGCACTTGTGACGCTCAAAAAAAGTTGTCAAAAAAGGGCGCACCGACAGACGTTGCAATGTAAGAAATGCAAATTGCAACCATCCAATCCAAACGGACAGGGGGACAAAACAATACCTGCTCCTCCGCCAGCTAATGCACCATTTCTTTACTACGTATCGACAAACCACATAATATCATCAATTTGAAGAAAGATAATATATGTACACACTGTGCAGTGCACACATCAGCAGCGGGACAATTTTTTGAAAAATCTTTTTGGTTGGTGGCCTTCGGCTTTGCCTTGGATGAATTGCATGTAGTTGGACAGGTGGTGCGGGGGTGGGAGAGAGAGAGAGGTGATGGGGTAACCCAAGGCAGCTCACCTGCTTTATAATGCTCCCAAACGGTGTAGTATCACTTGCTGTTTGGTAGCCGAGAAATTTGACAAAAGATGTGGAGAATAAAGCATTAAAGTTGCATTCTCTAATGAGCAACGAATAACCGGACAACGAATAGGGGGTCCAGAACACACCACCACAAGTTGGAGGGAGAGTTGTATGAAATAGAAACGCCTAACCTATCACGAGTCACTTCGTTCTTTAAGTTTTCCCATATGGCGCCGCATGATTGGTTTGAAAAACTGCCACCTTGGCATCGGAGTTCAAGATTCCAATTTAGGTACCACCAACAGAAACTAAACACAGAGCTTTGAAGGAGTAGAGAACATTTTGTTCAGCCTCCCTCCCACAGTATCTCCAACAACATATGAATTTCCAATTTTCCATCATACAGAACTTAGAACACAATCAATAACGAAGGAACAGAGACGATACTTTTGCAAGCAGATCACTAAAACCGGATAATCGGTAAAACCCTTTTAGCAAAATTCGGGTTTACGCATACAGAACACCACAAAACAACCACAAGGCAAACAAGTAATAGTATTCCACTCCTACAAAAAACCAAGTCAATGACAGAAAAAGAGGGCAAGAAAGAAAGAAAATACCCATCCAAAAAACCCTAGTTGAATTCATACATCTAAACTGCTAAGAAGTCCGTAGTGTCTTGCTCACTAGCTTCCTATAATCTCTCTCCCTTCTTACAATCATATCATACTCTTCTTCCTAGCTTCTCAACCACACTGTACAAAGTTACAAACCATGAAACACCAACACTTCCTATATACAAGTGCAATCAAACACTACTCAAACTACATACACAGACACATAGTATAGTTCCCTCTCTAAGTAGTGAAAGTACCTCCCTTCGCTTCTCTAAAGAGCCGAAGAGGACGCTTCTTGTCTCGGTTCTCTCAAGTACCCAAGAAGCGTTTCAGCCTGCAAAAACAACCAAACCCCCATTATAAACCAACCAAGCGAGCTCCATTAAGAACATGATCATACTTGCAACATCCACATGCAGACTTGGAATTACAATATGCATGACAATTCGCATTTCATTGTATACTTCCTTCAACTAACAGCTTCAGCTGCCAATTTAAAACGAACAATCTCTTTTTTATTCGAGCGATATTCTAATCTAATCTAAACTGCAGGATGGGGTTTCGGTCTACAATATAAACAATATTAGCACCATTTCGTCTACACAATTATACACAATTTAACACATAAAAAGATTGTGGTACCAAATACCCAAGTAATGAAATGATCAAGATACCTTGTGCTTAGCTTTAACAGTCCCAGTCTGCGAAAGCGCAACCAATGGCGGAATCCCTCCTTCCCTCACAAGCAATCCTCTGTTCTTCACACCCTCACTGCACAGCTGCAACAGTGTCAACACCGCAAACTCCTTTCCTTTCACCGACCCATCTTCAACCGCCTCCACAAGCGCCGCCAGCCCGCCTTCCTCCACAATAGCCTCCTTCCCCTCCTCGACTCCCGCCAAGCTACTCAGCACAACCATCGCCTTCTCCGCCAAGCCCGTTCCCTGCTCCGCCACCAGTGCCACCAGCGGCTTCACAGCTCCCGCGCTCACCGCCCTCTCTTTGTTGGGCTTTATCGAGCAGAGCTTGTACAGAGTAGTCAAAGCGTCCTTTTTGCCCCTCATGGATTCACTTATTAACAGCGAAACCAGCGGGGGAATTGCACCGCAGGCTCCGATTGAGCTCTTGTTCTCTTCAATTAGCGCCAAGCTCAGCAGCGCACAGGCGGCGTTTTGCTTCGAGGTTTCCGTCCCCGTCTTGAGGACGTACACTAACGACTTTATAGCTCCGGCATTGGTGATTATGGCCTTGTTAGATTCGTGCAGCGAGAGGTTTAACAGCGCCGTGACGGCGTGCTCCTGCGTCCATGGATCGCTGCACCGCAGTAGAGGAATTAGAGCGGGAACGGCGCCGGACTCGCCGATCAAGGCGCGATTATCAGCCCGATTCTTCGCTAAAAGCCTGAGCTTGGCCGCTGCAGATTGCTTCACGGCAAGCGACGTCGATTGGAGGCCGTCGACGCAGATCTTGACCGTCGGCTGAAGATCCTCCGGCGAAATGCTCTCGATGATCTCAGTGGAGAAGTTCTCCCTCTGCAAAAACCCCTGGCATGGCTCCGGTTCCGGCGCAGCCTCGGATAATTCGGAGGTCGGCGCGTTTTCCGGCGACGGCAAGCTTGCGAGCCGTTGCAATTCTCCCGATATGTCGCTGCTGCAGGCGGAGAAATCACTGAAGGCTTGGGAGAGCTGGAGGTACTCCTCGTCGGAAGACGCAGACTTGCTGGCGGAGCTGTGGGTGCGGAGGGCGAGCTCGCCGAGGCGCATGTCGACGACCGAATCAGTCAGGTTCTCGGAGACAAAAGGCGATCTTTCGGCGGCGAAGGAGGTGCGGGAGTGGTCGTCTTGGTAGATGTTGGAGCGGATGGTGCGCATGGAGCGGCCGGTTTGACGGTGGATTTTGGTGGAGGAAGGAGAGTAGAAGTTGCGTGTGTGAGGCGGGAAGTGGTGGCTGGAGCCGGAATGGGAATCTTGTAGAGAAACCATTCTCAAAGCTCGGAGCTTTACAGCAAATTTCAGAAATTTTCAGAGTGATTTGAACTTTGTTGGGATTTTGAATTTGGGGTTTTGAATTAGGACAAGTGTGGAGTAGTAAATGAATTCATGGTGTGGGAAAGTGTGGAATTGGGAGGGAGGGAGTCTGGGAGAGAGTGGAGGAGAGAGTGGATAGAAGATGAAGATGGAAGAGGGGCAGTGGGATTTATTTATTTTCAAGGGTCTCTGTCATATGTCATCTGCATATGACCGCCTGTAGTGTCTGCTGGGAACCCCTCTTTTTTACTTTCTTTTTTCGTACAATTCTCTTTATTTTAATTAAAAATTATATTTTTACATAGAAAGTTCATTTATTTTACTTTTTATTTTATCTTTATTGTTAAAACTCAACGTTTTCAAATAATTTTCATTTATTTTATTTTATTTTTATCTCATACATTTTTTTTTAATTTTTAACCATCAAACCAAATAAATTAAAATATAAAAAAACATTTAAATGTTTGAAGTTAAAAATTTAAAAAGAAAAAAAGTGTGCATATTCCCTTGTTTTCTATTTTGTCAGAGACCTATAAAAATATAATGATATTCGTTTGCAACTGTAAACGAAAGATTTTCGGTTTGATTGGCATAAATTACAATTACGATTTAATATTCGCATAGAATAAAATATCATTCTAAAAAATTAGATGTATCTAGCTATGCTATGGAGCAAACAATGATATGAAAACTAACTTTGACACTCTTATTTATTTGTATTTTTTAAGGATTGATTTTAAAAATATTTATGCAAAAAACATTTTCAGTCATTTTAAAAACACTTCTAAACGAGCTAAGCTAATAACCTGTCAATAAATTTTGAAAGCTCTGCCGGGCAAATAATTTGAGGCTTTTTTTCATAGGAAACAAAAATAACACCTAATTTTGAAATTGACACACCCCGACCAAAATCAAAGCATGCTTATAGAGGCCTTTCTAGCTCCAAGTTATCCTTTTTGTAGTTTTCTGCAATTAGAGGCCCTTAGGTTCATTGAGCCCTATGCGGTCGCACATCTCCCACACCCTATAAGCTGACCATGACTTTTCATGCCCCTAAGAATTTTATTATCAACCTGATTGTTAAAAGTACGTAAAAATTTGATGAAAACTAAGTGTTTCCTTAAGAAATGGGTCTTCAATAAAGTATTTTCAATTATTGTTGTAAATCGTAAGCACTTTTAAGTTGTTGATATAACTCGTGAATAAGGAACAACAATAAGTTTGTGACAATAACTCTCAAAACTTTTCTTTGTGTACATGGATGGTGTTTTGCGTTTGAAGGAAGGTGGAGTCACAAGCAAAGCATCCTGTGCAAAATGGTCATAGACCACACATTTAGGGTTGAGGATAACGACACCATTTGGCGATAGAAACTCATGGTAGAAACTAAAAAATTGGAATTGGCGTGGGGAGCTGATGTGACTGTGGGCAGTGGTCACAAATCCAATTGGCTCTTTTTGATGGGATGGGTTCGGTTGGACCTATCCGTCGGCGATAACCTGAAAGGTACGACGCCGTCGTTTTGTGAACTTTCCAGCTTTGGTCAAAACTGGAAGGCTTGGCACGTAGACATGTGAGTTGGGGTCAAAAAACAAAACAGGTAAAAGAAGTGATTTTTCAACATTTCATATCTCCTTGTACATCTTTGAATTATTAGATTGAAACAAAAACAAATGATGAAAATAGTTTACATGAAACGGATATATAAAATGATCATATTCCGCTCAATCATATGATATCGTGTAACGTGATTAAGCATATATTGCTCGACTATTCAGTTTTACGTAAGTCTCTTTCATAATACGGTGTATAAATATTTTCAGTCGGAGTTTTCGACAAGATTCAAATAGATGGGGAATGATACGTGTTGCCAGCTGCATCAGCCTGTAATGCTTCTGATCTAGCCGTCCGATACTCCTGACGATCAGTAGTTTGGCTAAGAGGACGGTGGTACTGGTGTTGGAGATGGGAGGGTCTTGAGAAGTGGGCCAAAGTCAACTACAATCTGTTTACTTTAGCCTGCAGCTTAAGTAACTGGTGAGTCTAAAAGCAGCCAGGTCAGCCACACGTGCCCGACCAACACAGAGCCAGAGATGAAAGACCTTTTGCTTTAATCACGACTACTCTTTAGGGTTTGGATTTTATCCAAGAAAAAAGGCAAAAGGTGAAAAAGTGAAAAAGTGCCCACTTATTTATACCGATCACTATGGTCAAGTTCTAATTACTAATTTAGTCCACAAACAAAGATTAATGGATTTGTTATTCAAAAGGTGCCTACCTCTCCAACGTACGACCTTCCTCTCGAAAAAAAAAGTTTAATGTGCCATCAACGTGATTTATGTTTTAAGTAGTTAAATTTTTTTCTTCAAACATCCGACAACTTTTTTTTTGTTTTGGTGAACATATCCAACAACTTTGTATGAAAATATTTATTGTATCAAAACGTGCTTTCCAGCCACGCTAAAATTATCTCCTTCCTCTCACCTGCTAAACATGCTCACATATGCACAACAGTAACGAACTACATTAGTTTGACAAAAAAAACAAACTAACAGTAGGAAAAAAAATTATTCCAAATTGAAAACATTGCTCACCAATATAAACTTAATATTGATTATGATCTTCCATGCATAGATCCAAAGAATTGGCTCACCTAATTATCAAACTAAATAATATAATTTAGTTTGTCTTGTATTTTTCAGCACCTAATCAACTTTTCTTTGTGTCTCATCTGATCTACTGTCCATTTCTTATGTATATCTCCAATCAATTTATTTTTTAAATTTTCGTTGATAATTCGGTAGCGCCACACCCTTCAACAAAGGGTAGTCTGTATATATTATAATCCTTACTCAACGTGCGCACGCATGAATGTTATGCAATTATACAGATGTTTTATGAACAACATATATACATAATAGAGAAAATTCTTTCATCTTACGAGCATTGTTATATGATCTAAGTTAGTTTGGATTATTGCTTCATAGTTTTGTAAATTCAAATCATTCACTGCTCGTAACATTTAATACTACAAGCATAGAAGTGGAACTCATATAATAGATATTGTTTATTTCCTCAGTATTCATTATAAGCTCAGGAAAAGGATCCTCGTCGGATCCTTTTCGTGAAGATCAGTGATCATGATCATTCATTGTATATCGTGCGGTCAGACATCGTTAGGTACTATTTATATTTAATTTTAAATTTTAAATTTTCAAATGATTTCTAACTGCATAATATACAATGAACAATCACAATCACAAAATCTCTAAGATTCCTAGAAAAAGAATCCCGCAAGGATCATTTTCCATAAAGCTCATTGTTAATCCAACATGCTGAGTTGTTTAGCACCCTAACTGCAGTTTTGAAATTTGCAAAAGATGGTATTTGTCCTTGTACGACACAATTTTCAGAGATTATTTGTACAAAACTTATTGACGTAGATCAATCAGATCATGCCACGTTACAAAAATTTTAATTAAGTAGGTTCTAATAGTCTGCCTGCTATATTTAATTGTTCTTGTTTAGGACCATGTAATATGACACATTGACAAAAATTATATTTTGATGACTATCCGTCCTAGGTTTATCAAGTCAAAAGTATTAATTCATGATTTTCAGTTAGTTGATGAACTCACTTCACCACATACAGTATCTTTTATGATAACGCGTATTTGACTACGAACTTCTAGTAATTTTCAATGATATCGTAAATGTTGGAACTTGGAGATTAATTAAACTGAAATTATATGATATGAATGCATCCATCATTTATTTAATAATTTTGCATTACTTGGAACACACGATTATACAAAAGAGCAATGCTAGTTAGATCAAACTTGCAATTTATATGAGTGTCACTAAAATGTAATTACGTTAATCAATATTTAAGTAATCATAATTTTATTATTAACATAATTTAAATAGATGGTTTATCTAATATTACCCTTATACAAAACTATAATTAAGTTAAATGAAATTACTTATTAGGTTTTTAAGACGAGAGGTTATCATGATGGCTGCGTGGACTTGCAACAAATTTGTGCGCTTTTTCGCGAATGAGTTTTGATGTTTGTGGTTCACCATGAGTTGCAAGCCAGGCCGATTGACATAATAACTCTAATCATGATTATGGAAACACTTTTAGTGTCCCAAACATGTGTTAAAGACTTACAAAGTTTTACTACAACTCTGTATAGTATAGAACATGACGATGCGATCACGATATCATGGTGCATTCGGAAAACTCCTCAAAAGAGCTAGCACGAAGCACGTGGAATAAAAAATTAATGAGGATGTTCATAATGAAGGTAGTCGAGGTTTCATTCTAAAATTATTTCATTACATAAGAGGATCACTTTCTTATAAACTATCATAAGGTTCCTTAATTCTTAATGCTTAGAGTCTCATGAACCCCACATGTAGGATATTGTTTAACTCTAACACGTAAATAATTGAAGAGATTTCATCCTGAAATTAATTTAATTAGCAAAAGATAACTTCATGTAACTTTAAAGTTTTTTAATTCGCCAACGCAAAATTAATTGATATATAAAAGACTTAAATTTAAATGCAACCTCAAATTTAAATCCCTCACATTATAGGATGAGATGCCCTTAATTTGTGGGGTTAGGTTTTATATGTACAAATTTGGGCTTCGAAGATAACTCTCGGGTTTTTATAGATTTTGATGGTATGTATAGAACTGAAAACTCTAGCTAGCTGGCTGTGACTTGTGTATGGCTGATTGGTTTGGTGTCTTATTTCAAAAGCAATGTGCATTGGTGTGTGCCCTAACCTTCGCTATATTCATCTTATAAAAAAAAAATTATAATTTAATTAAAATGAAAAATTGTCAACCCTGATGAAGAAACTGTGTGTGGTTGTTAACTAGGCTTCATCCTCATCCATTTGAAACTGACAAGTTTGTTTACATGCATGCGAAACTATGGATTTGTGTTTCCGTACCGTTTGGCCTGGTTTGTTAGATAGAATTGGCCGGTTTGGTAGAACTGTTTACTATATTAAAGGCATGTTGAAGAAAGAAATAGATAATTTTTTTTTATTTTGTTTAAATTGAAGGTTTATGAATAAGAGTTGTATGTTTTAGTCCTATACCTTTTTCGTGGGAATTAGTATGGATATTTTTTCTTCATGAATGGCCTTCAACTTAGACAGCATATAAAAATTGTCATCGATTTATTCCTTCAAAATGCTTTCAATATATAATAGTCATATTCAAGCCAATACTCTCTACCAAACAAGACCTTTGCGTACTAGTTAAAGCCAGATCATGTATATACACACATATGTAAATCTGTTTATATGCATGTCGAGTCGGTGAGTTTTCGAGCTGTTTTGTATCTAAATTATCTCAAAACAGCACAACAGATTTGAAAGGCAAAAAAATATATTACTTTTCCTCATATATATGTATGTATGTATGTATGCATACTTAATTTCCCTTTCAATATAAATGCAAATCGATTAAGAGGCTAGATTATGTGTGTAGTGCGTGTACGTAAAGACGAAGACGTTTTGAATACGATCGATCTTTAGTGAATACTAATAATGCATGTATATATATGAACCAACTGTGTTTGATGTAAAATATTAACGTTTGAATAGTTAAAGAATTGAAAGCTTAACTACTATTAATACACGTGTTTGATTGATGTTATCGAATGAAAACATTACTTGAAGTCGGTGATATTTAAGTTTTTAACCGCATGCGATGATATATAGGTAATGTTAGAGAGATAAAATTTGTATATAAAATTTTGTAAACTAAATAACATATAAGTTGATGATTGAATATTACTTAAGCATTGATAAACATGCTTATTCTTATTAGCGATATATTATTTTGTTTGCAAATTTTATTTACATATTTAATATCACTAGCATTACTCTACGTATATATTCACTTTTCACAGCACGCGCCTGGAATCCGCAAATATTGCTTTCCTTTGCCAAACTAATCGATGAAGTTGTAACTTTTGTTTATCTTTAATGATATGCATGGCCCATGAGTCCTCTCACTCCCTACTTCAAATCTTTCATTCGTGTCTTTTGAAGATTACCTGAATCTGTAAAACTGTATGGCTGTATTTCTGTGATGAACTGTGTGGCTACACACACACACACACACAAGTCCTTTATGCAAAAGAATTCTCTTTTTTTTTCCAAAAATAAGGATTAAGTGTGGGATCCACTCTATTTCGAACTTTAATGATCCGAACCGTCTATTTTGTAAGTTTCATTTCATAAATCATCCTTACAAAAATTCAATTCAATCCGAAATCATTTGCCTATTTAATTATCAAGATAAAATTTCATTGTTTCTTATATAACAAAGTATTCGTTAATTTATTTGAACTCAATTAGATGTCTTAAACATTTTCAATTTGGCTAATACTTTACAAGGATGATCTATGAGGTGCAACTTGAAAAATATAAGGTTAAAATCGTTAAAATTTGATGTGGTGTGGACTCTACAACTAATCTCCATTTTTATTAAAAAAAAATAGAGATCCCTTCCCTTAAAGGTTTTCCTATATATATATATATATAGACACTTGTGTGATGGACTTTCTAAGTTGTAAAGAATTGAGACCAAGTTAGTAAGAAAAGAATTATAAAATGTCAGATACAGAGGATTAAAAAAGCAATTTATGATCATTATAAAAGCATGTGAGACTCATTTACAAATGACTACTTGCAAGCACTGGATTTGCATTTCTAGTCGTCTTATCACATTTTGTTGTTTGTTTTTTTTTTTTTAACTAAATTGGCCTCAACGACACATGAAGATTTGAAAGTCTCCCATCCAAACATAGTTTAAATATTCTAGTGACTAGAGAGTCTAGGCTACCAGCCCCAACCCCTTTTTACCAAGTAAATTTTCAGTAAAAATGTCATATTAGGGTAATTCTCACATTAATTAGAATCGTCACGTAAAATTAAAATACAAAGAATTTTGTATTTTTATAAGAAGTGTCATAAATAAAGTAGTCAGAAGTCTTCCTCCTTTTTTACACAATAGTAGTATTTGATAAGCTTACTGCTGGTGTTAATCGAACGTAGCCACCAACCTGTTTTTGATACGTTTAAAATTAAGAGTGCTTTTGGAAATGGAACTGTTTAGTAGTAGTGCATACTGCATGCCAATTCTTGACATAACTTGCGAAGCGAATCATCGTGGTAAATAGGTTTTGGTCATTTCCTGAGAATGGCAAAGCTGAAACTTGAAGGAAACTGAAAGATAAGTAATCACGTACGTTTGTCTTTCATCATAAATTCATAATATGCCATGCTGCCATGCATATAGCTAGTTAATTAAACTTAGAGGGTACAGTGACTACGGCCGTGACCAAAGCCCCTTTCTTGCTTTCAAAATATGTATTTTAGGAGACAACGATGTCTGGCTTTAGGTCATAAGAGAAACTTACACTGTCAATGTTATGTGTTATAATTTATTTCACGTGTTAATTTGTGATTAACATGAAATTCTTTGATTGCATCTCGGGTGCATGAAAATTTTTCCTCCTCCGTACAAGAAAAGCTGCTCGTAGAACCGCTGGGCACAGATGTGGCCCATGGGCATGCAGATGGGGATGGCTGACCCGTCCGAAAGCTACAACTTAATAGATTAATAGGAGGCTCAAGCCTTCAAATTTCAAATGCATTATGCATGGTTCTTGGAATCTACGACTCCCCTCCTCTTCTCTCCTCTTCTGGTTGGCACTTGGTACCTAACTTTTTGGCCTCGCATGCGCAAATCCCAAAGAACACATTTCTTCTTTATTCATCAGATCCTCTGATCCTTATTCACCAAAAACAAACAGTCCTAAACATGAAACATGAAAATCCACGTCCTTTTTTTATTTTGTTCTTCTAAGTAATTTTTAATTTTTTACACACATTTTTTTTTTTTCGTCTATTAATTTTATTTGACTTATTTAATTAAATCGGAAAAAATATATCAGTGTGTAAATTAAGAAAGAAATTATGCGTGGAAATTACTTTCTTTTTGGTTTGATAATTTGTTTGTGTGGGATGTTGCAAATTGAAATCGTGTTTATTAGGTTTCTTGAAAAGTGGATGTATAGTAATCACTTTCGACAGAAGCCATAATGATTCTCACTGCTGGCAAATGGTCCACCTTGTCTAATCAAATGACCTTTTGGGTTTTACAGAATAGATCTGGACAGTTCCTTGCTAACTTTGAATTCTGAGTTTATATGGGCCCGGACTGACCCAACTGGGTGCACTCGGGAGAGGTCGAGCTGGGGCCTATCTATGAACTGGGTTATAATTTCGTGGGCCTGCAATTTAGCCCATCATGACTTATTCTATCTCGATCAAGCCCATGCTGAAGACAATACGTTGTATTGCGTAACCCTAGGGCAGCACACAATGGGTCTTGCGTCTCTCTCTCTTTCTTTTTTTTTTTTTTTTAATGAGCTGAAACTATTCGAAGTGATTTTGCGTATTGTTTTGTAGGAAATATTTGTGTTCAAGCATTTTTGCTTTAAGGGTTGTTAGTACAAACACGTTGAAGCTTCGTGAAGAAGCAATTTATGAACTAGTAGCACTTTTCATAAGTGTTTTTATGAACTAGTAGCAATTTCTTATTTTTATGTCAAAAGCGTTTTACGTTGTCAAAAATCGCTTTCAACTATTTCAAAACAATCTTATATATTTTTCTTAAAAATATATATTTTTTTAAATCCAAGTGTTTTTTTTTTTTTAAACAAACTTGGAAGTGCTATATGAAGAAAAACATGTATGGCTCTTCTCCAAAAAAGCCTTATGACCAAGAAGCGCTTCTACATCAAAAAAACCCTAATTTCATATTCCGAAACCTTAATTTTCACGTGATATGGGGAGTACGGTGTACAGCTTCCATATTCTGACGTGATGATGGCTTTATAGGCTTCCAAATAAAAGTCAGACCAATGGGAATGCCATTCTTACCGAAGCGTTGACGGCTTCAACTAAATAATTGAGAAAGAATAGAAACAGAAGCTGAAACATTCTGCATCATTTTGTATATTACATTAGTTTCTAGTATTAATTGATACATATTAAATTTATGATAATATAATTAATATTAATTAAGTTTATGATCGTGTCATCATAGAGGCCTAGGAAGGCTACATACAAACAAAGTGCAGAAGATTTGAACTCTAGAAACAATAGGTGAGGAGAATCAGCTTTTAGTTGGATGGATTATTTTATTTTATTTTATTTTTTGTCGAAATGCAAATATTATTAAATTTGAATAAAAACATTAACATCCTAAGCCAAAGTGTTAAACTACTCTGGTTCGAGGGATTTCCAAGTATACATGGACATTACTAATAGGTTGCTGAGTACTTAATTATTATATATGGAAAGAGTAATCTTCGTAAGAAAACTCACGAAGCTCTTTAGTTTTTGGTTGAAATTAAGACTGCTCACCTATACGCTCAATGGCTCAAGTCATCCTCCTCATTGAATGCGTCATAGCTCTATTGTACAAGAAAGCTGTTAATCTCAGCTTAGCTAAGATAATATCGTCTGTTAACTAGTCTTTAATCTCACCTACTCCACCAAGGCAAAAAGATTGATGGCTAAGATTATGCATGCATCACTAATATCGTCATTGTTTCTTTTCATAGTTCTTCTATAAAATATAATTTACTAAAATGGGTAAGTTTCCACTTATATTCTTTTATTTTTTTTAATGAAACGATAGTTTTTTTTTAGTACTGAATTTATCATCCATGAGATTGGAACCTAAGATCTCTCACTTTTAAGTGAAGAGGAATATCACATGACTGTAGCACTGAGTGGTTTAATGAAATGATAGTTGATTCATCGTCATGAGCAAAAGATCATTACAAAGGCCAATTATGGCAGAGGAGCATCCTCAATGAGAAAATCTAGAATTAAATCCGGAGGGGATTCAATCTAAATACAATCATGATTAACTGTAAGACTGTATCGAGCAAGTCTGTAGGCAATTTCATTAGCTTGGCAACGAGAATGGGTAAAAACAAGTCTCAATGATTGTAGGAAGCAGCGCTTTGATGTCCTCAATAATCTGACCAACTAGAGAGAGATTAGTTGAGTAGTCCCTCAGCGAGTTCACAATCTAAAGCGAGTAAGACTAAAAAAATAATGTTGTGAAAACTCCTCGATCTTGCGCAGACTCAACAATTAATATTCTTATTTTACACGTATATAATTCACCCATCATTTTTTTCTACCTCCATACTTTTATTTTACATTTAGCCGTTATATTGAAGAAATCAAAAGATAATCAAGAAACAAAAATGAATAGAACATGAATAAAGAGAAAATGAGTGCGGAAAACATTTTCCAATATAAGTATTACATCTTGTTGTATATAAAATTTGATACAAAAGCAACATCAAATACTGAGTACGGTATACGACTAAAGTTATAAATTAGAGAGGAGGGACGGCCCCGCCGGTAAAGAACTTGGTACATGTTGCACGTTAAGCTATGGTTAAAGTTCAACAAAGCTTTGAAAACCAACTTCCTATTTAATTAATAGCCAATAAAAAATGACAGCTGACGCTGCCAAGGAATGGATCGTAACGGAAAAACATTTATTTTGTTTGGGCATGCATTTTATATAGTATGAAATTGTGTCGTTTTTGTAATTCGATTCCATGCTCTGTATTTGGTAATTGGAAATTAGAACACACACCAGACTAGACCAGGGTACATACCTACTTTTGAATATGTCCAGCGTGATACGGATCTTCATAAAACATAGAAAATATTGAGAAAGGAAGCAACAGGCTTTCAACCTTGTTATTACCTACATGCGACTGAACATAGGTGCCCAGATTATCTACAGTAGTGTTTATCGAATCTATTGATCGATCAAAAGGATCTTGTCGTTATTGTTATTTTATGTTACGATCAAAAGGAACATACTTTCTCCGTTTGTTTTTTTGGTCTTCATCCCTATAATTAGTTCAGGAAAGTAAATACTATAGGTGAGTTTTAGTTTTGTTTCCTAGCCGACTCCACTCCCAGCTAGCTCATGTCATGTCCATCTCCCCTTTATAGAAACAACTATTCCTCCCTTCTATTTTGTTTTTTATTCCTCTATCTATTACGGAGCTCAAAATAAAATCACAATTAAACACAATATTTGGGCTAATTCTTTATGATTCATTTGAGCCTAGTGCTAATCTCATTTTGAATACTGTAACAACTAAGAGTGTATAACTTGCTATACTTTCATTAAGGATTGTGAAAATCACTTCCACCTTCGACGAAAGATCTCTTCTATTTTTCCTTGCCGTCTTCTTAAGACGCAAGTTATTAATATTTAGGGTTCCTACTTTGTGAAATTCTCTACTGCATGAACGGCGGCTAAAATTAATATTTATTTTTGCCCGTCCGCAGGTGGATTTTACTGCGTACAATCTGGAATCGGCTAGCTGGATGGAAAAAGTCATCGCATCGTGCAGCAGACTCATAACTACATAAGAGAAGATACTAGAAAATTACAAATTCAAAACAAAAAGGAAAGCAAGAGAGACACGCTATCGCTATGTACAAAGTCCATAAACAGAATATGTTCATTTTTGACTTCTTTACAGAGAATACTAGTCTCATATCGTCATATATTCAATTCAATATTTCCGTACATATTAGAAGAAACTCCATTTCCCCCTTTCTTTTTTAAATCTCACTCCATCTGTACAAATATGATTGTCTTCAGAATATATAGACCGACGCATTGTCAAGTCTTGCCGATTCCTTCAGCTGAAACTCACCGTTAATTGTGAATGCATGCGTTGACTATACCTGTTCCTGATCCTCTGTGTGTGTATATATTATTATAAACCATCACTTCAGGCATACGTATGTATATACGTCAGCTAAATAATAACAAACAAGATATATGGATCAACAACAGTGGCCATTGACTTGTACAAGTCTACAGACTCTAAAAGCACTTCGTACCTCGGCTTCTCTGTTCACACGCTGTTTCCTATTCCCTTACCATAAATCTTAATTGGTGTTCATCACTATTATTTTGAGATAATTAACCATTGTTACATTTAATTTCAAATAATTGGCATCAATATTATGATAACGCAAAATAACAATACTCGACATCAACATGCAACACGGATATGCATATGCTATATGCTATACGCTATACGCAAGTGAGTCGTCTCTGAGGTTGTGCCACCGCACAAAGCTCCTAATTCGGAAAGCTCCCAAATTATTATAGGGAGTTTTAACAAAACACTTCCGGTACTGTTTATTTTTATCGAAAAATCATTTTTTTACCTTTTTCATAGTACTATTCACTACACATTTATTTGTTATTTTTCATTAAAACTAAAGTTTTTTTAAACTTTTCGTTAAATTTTCTTTTATTTTTATATTATTTTACGTATAAATAAAGTATATGTCTAAAGGAGCATCAATTAATCAAATTAAGTTCTTAGCGTAAGTGTTTTTGCGTTTTTTATCTTTGTAATTCCAACTAGGTTCGAGTACCTCCTAGGGCACATTCTTTTATGTTTACTTTAAAAACAATTGTATTTAAAAGCAAGACGTTTCGGTCACGTAGTACTACGTTTTAATAGTATTTCTCTTCACTTACAAGTGAGAGGTCTTAAGTTCAATTCTTGACAAAAGCGAATTTGAACTACATTATTGCAAACACTTTGTGAGGCTAAGCCCACTCTCTCATTTTTAATGTAGATAATATTGTTTGTTAAAAAAATAAATAAAAACAAGGTGTTTTGAACCCCAAAAAACATGGTAAATGCATGTAGGTACCTAGACCACACCATGCTAGTTTTATTTATTTCTTTTCCATTGTATTAATTTACACACAATAAAATAATTATAAAAATATATATACTAACTAAAAGTTTAGACTTTAGAAGGATCTCTGTTTGAGTCTTCGAACCGAGCCCCAAAATCTTAGGGCTATGCAAGTGTTATGTATTCACAAATTATCAGTTAAGCTTGCCTGTATAAAGAACACATGCAAGACATGTATTTGCATATAACTACAAATAATTCTATAGAGATCGTCTTAAATATGTAATCATTTTCTGTTAATCATATAATTATCGAAGTTAACCTAATAATTTAATGCTAATCAGTATTACGGTTTGATACTATTTCTCTTTATTTGTAAGTATAGTTTTAGGTTTGAATTTTGTGGATGACGAATTCAATACCATATTAAGTTGTCTATTATGTGGTTTAACCGAACTCTTCATTCTCTTTGTGTAAAATATATCGTTTATACTAAAAATAAAATAAAATTAAAAAAAAAAAAAAACCTAATAACTTAATTATTTGGAACACATCGAACTCCAGAGTACGTATGATTAGGGTTTTGTTACCACCTTCGCCATGTTCCCGGGAACACGTACAAGGACGACGAACGTCAAAGACCGCGGCAATGCGGAGCACCTGGAAACGGGGAAACGGCTTTTGGGGGCCGCTGCCCAGCTGTTGTGGGTCCCAACGGGACGTTGTGTCAAAATGATACGGTGCCGTGTGGCTTTGGTTTGGTTTGATTTGACCAGGCATGGCCAGGCTTCAATTGTCGAGGTTTTGTGTTTACCTGCTCAACCATACCTAACCCCAACCGATCCCTTTGTTTCTTTCAATACGCCTCCGTGGAAGTAGTGCCAGCGAATCGTTTCGTGCGAGACCGGAGTCGGAGGAAGCATCAAGCAAGCACAAATGTACGACGCCTGAGCGGCTCAATGGACCTGGTTTTTTACACCCGTTCAACACGTACACACTGCAGCTTGACTGGTACTTCGACCCTGGCCGTCGCTTTGACTTTGTCAGTCTAAAGTCTTTAGTGCACCACTCTAAGAAATTGCTCTAATTAGAGTAATTACGTTGGAATTAATGGTCAGGTTTAGGTTCTGTAAAATCAATTCACATGTTGTAATATGGGTTAATAGATGTAAAATTTATTCTGACACGTGATATTAGAGATACCACGCATCAATGTTTTAGTACAACATAAAATTTATTATCGTTTTCATGTTTACTTTAATTCTCATTTGGATTATTAAAACTGAATACATACTCACTTGTTCTAATTAGCCGGCTCTTCTAACTATTAAGTTTCTATCCTAAACCAGTGAAATGAAAATCCTAGGAAAAGAATTATGAACTTTTGTTTTGATGGTGATATCTTGATTAATTAATCAATTTATGACATAACAGGATTAATTAGAGTTCAGCAAAACTTTTTGTTGAGTTACTTGCAGCTCAATTAAAAGAAAGTTAATGGAAAATTATCAACGATTTTGGTTTTCGATATTGATTTCCTTTTCATATATGATTCTTAATATTGATTTTCTTTCTTGATATAGTAAATTATCGACGATTTTGGTTTTTGATATTGATTTCTTTTCATGTATGATTCTTAATATTGATTTTCTTTTTTAATATAGTAAATTATCAATGATTTTGATTTTCGATATTGATTTCCTTTTCATATATCATTCTTATATTAATTTTCATTCTTGATATAGTAAACTATCAACAATTCTGGTTGGATATTGAATTCCTTTTCATATATGGTTCTTAATACAAATTTTCATTTTTGATGTAGTTCAAGGTTTTTTTTAAGATTGACCAAATTAAAAAAGAGAGAAAACTTTTTTAGTGAGATTAAACGTTTCCAAAACATTGTTTCGAAGAGAAACTTTGAGATCGAAAACGTTATTGGATTGGAGGATTTGGGGAGAGCCTTTTGTTCTCACTGCCGACCGACTTGTCTTGCATCGGTGATTCCTTGATCAATCGAAATCACCAAAAACACCCACATGTCCCTCTTCTTGTTGAAACGTTGAAATATGAAATCGAACACGAAGGTTGGGCAAGAAAGCGAAGGCAGGTGCGAAAAGAGAAACAAAAGGAAAGTATATTTTTCAAAAAAAAGAAAACAAATACAAAAAATAAGAAGTTTCAAACCACTCTGAAAAATGGAACCTTCCCAACAGACTACCCAACAACCCTAAAAGTCTCCACGCACACCACCAACTCTTATATTTACACCCCATTTCCCTCTCAACACCCCCAACTTCCTCTCACGCCCCTTGTCCGTCTTTTAGCGAAAAAGAAGTACGATCTTCTATCAAGCTCTCAACTTTTTCCAATATCTGAATTCCCCTTCTCAAAATATATAAAACCCAGTTGAGATTTTCCCTCAAAAGCATTATTCAGTTCTCACAACCATGGCTTCCACGCTGAGGCTTGCGGTGGTCTTCTCCATTCTGCTCTCTTTGTTCTCACCATCTTCCTACGCCCAAACGACAGCCTGCGGGAACTACAAATTCAACAACAACAAGGTCTTCACCTACTGCACCAGCCTGCCGCATCTCAGCTCCTTCCTCCATTGGAGCTTTGAACAGTCAACGGGGAAGCTCCAGATGGCCTACAGGCACACCGGCGTCTCTGCCTCCAGCTGGGTCGCGTGGGCCATCAATCCGGACCTCAGCAAAGCGTCGGCCGCCATGCCCGGCGCCCAAGCGCTTGTCGCTTGGCCGCAGTCCAGTGGGAAGCCGAGGGTGTACACGTCGCCGATCCAGAGCTACTCGACCAACTTGGCGGAGGGCAACCTGACGTACGAGGTTACGGATTTGACGGCGGAGTATCTGAACAACGATGAGATGATCATATTTGCAACCTGGACTCTTCCTACCAATTCTACCACCATACTTCAGGTCTGGCAAGTGGGTCCCGTTTCGAACGGCGCTCCCGGCATTCACGAAACCGTCGCCGCCAATCTTAACGCCAAGGGGACTTTGGATTTGCTTTCCGGCCAGACAGCATCCACCGGTGGTAGCAGCTCAACCACTAGAAAGAGAAACGTAAGTGAATTGACTCAATTTTTCTGTCTTTAATTCTGACCCTTAAACTGCATGTCCTGAAGTTTGTTTCTTAAACTAATTTTTGGGTTTTTATTACCAAATTTGAACAAATCTTTTGTTGTTTTCAATTAATTCACAATTTTTTTTTTTTTTTTTTTGTCAAACCATAGACTTGTTATATTAAGTGTTTGATTAGAGAGCGATAGACTTTGAACTTGCGCTGCAGTGATGTAAGAACAACACTCTTTATCATCACTGTGGCAGAAGGCCAACTACAAATTCACAAATCTTTTCTTACTAAAACTTTTGATATTTTAATCAAAATAAAAGTCATAAGCAATACAGTAATTAAATATAAAATAATTTAACCCTCACAGCCAGTGACCTTATTGACCCATTTTCTCTTTCACATTTTTTTTTTTTTTCTAAAGATAAATTTTTAATAACGGAATAGTTATACTAAAGCATTCGCTAAAGATATGAATATCCTCTTCAACAGAAAAAAGAAAAACGTTTAAAGACTGACACCAAAAATATTAGCGACAATTTTACAGTTTCCATTTTTGTATATTTTACTATACTCAGAAATATAAATTAATCTTTTTTTATACAAAAATATATAGTTTTTAATTACGTTTATATTTTTTTTTAAGAGTACAATATTCATTTATTAGAAGAGAATAAATACAACATAAGATGATGGTGTACATAAAAGGCCTAGATAAAAACTTGCCGGATATTTGAATCCGGACAAAAAAAAAAAAAAAAAAAACGTCCCGCACAAATAGCTTAAATAGCTATAAATTGAATTATGTGGGGACTTTAAGGTATAGACGGATAGCACACTATAAATTATTGAAAAATATTAAACTGTAAATTAATTTAAACTACCGAGGAGATATTAGAACTCGAGTGGCGAAATCCGCTCTAGAGCATGTGGTTACGTACGCGTCTGCGAAAATATAAATTAATCTTTAATTTTTTTTTTTTTTTTTTGAAACCTAAATTAATCTTTAATTTTAGTAGCTGAGGAGGATCTGCTTTCTTGTGCTAAGATTTCTTCGAATTGGTAGTCACATGTTTGGAATTAGAGTTTTAATCAAGGTCTTGACTTTAAGGTCTTTTTATTATATAATATGATTCTCTCCTTGAAATTCTCAATTGCTTTTTAGTTGCTCATTAACTTCATCAGAATTAGTCAAATCCCCTAAGTGTTTTTGGTCTTTTTTGAAACAAATTACAGCGTCACGGAGTGCTGAATGCAGTGAGTTGGGGAATCTTGATGCCTTTTGGTGCCATGGTAGCAAGGTACTTGAAAGTTTTCAAGTCCGCGGACCCTGCATGGTTTTACCTTCATGCCGCTTGCCAGACCTCGGCATACGCCGTTGGCGTCGCAGGATGGGCTACCGGTATTAAACTCGGCGACGATTCTGCCGGCATCAAGTATGACACGCACAGAAACCTTGGGATCGCCCTCTTCGCTCTTGGAACACTTCAGGTAAATTCAACATTCATCTCAACCCTAACAATATGTGTGATGTATCTTTGATCTTCGCCCTAGCATGTACTTAGTGATAGCTTTGAATCTCGATGCAGGTGTTTGCTTTGCTTCTGAGACCCAACAAGGATCACAAGTTCAGATTTTACTGGAACATATACCACCACGCAACCGGGTACACTGTTATCATCCTCAGCATCGTCAACATCTTCAAAGGATTCGACATCTTGAACCCTGACGATAAGTGGAAGAAAGCATACATCGGCGTGATCATTGCTTTAGGTGTCCAAGCTGCATTGTTGGAAGCTTACACATGGTATATTGTATTGAAGAGGAAGAAGTCTGAAAAGGAAACGCAAGCTTCGAACGGTGTCAACGGCCATGGTGCTTAGAGGTCAGAGGGACGAAAAGCAGAGCGCACAGGATGGTTTCTAAGAGGTAGTTGGTGGCTCTTTCGAGTTTCTTCCTCCTCTTTCGCGGCCCTTCTGACTGAATACTTTTGTTGTTGCACCCTTTTGTATATCGATGACGTGAGTGTTTGTGTACACATATGTACTGGGGGAGTTCAGGATTAGAGGTTATTCTTTGGTAAATTAGGTCTTGGGCGGTCCCTGCCTGAACTCTGTTAGACATGCTACCAGAGGGAGATTTAATATATTTGTTACTTAGACACTTATACCTGTGTTTTCTCCTTCGACTTTGATTTAATTTTTAGGAAATGATTTTCGCACTATCCTTTTCACCATCTGCACTTGTCTCTATTTTCTAAGCCCTTGGATTGAATCAATCGGAGAATCAAGGGACAAAAACCAAAGGTAAGAGTGCGGAAATTATATCCTTCGGCTTCTGTTTCTACATTCAACTTTCTGTTTTTGAGCTAAAGCATTCTCAATCATGACTTCACTTTCATATACTCCAAACATCTAATTTATTTCTGAAGCTAAGAACATACAGCAAATACAAACATTGCCAACGATGTATCATCAAAATATGTTCGACAATTAATTTGGCATTTCAAATGCCCTAAATACGATTTCAATGGTGTAAAGGATACTAACTTAACACCCATGTAATCAAATCAGTAATCCAATTTTATGCTTCATGGAGAGGATGTTTAACTTGAAAGATTTCATAGGGTGAAGAAGCTGACTCATTCCGATTCTCGCAAAACCTCAACAAATGCTTCCTTAAGCAGAGGGTTTGATGCTGCTACTCTTCGAGATGTCATGTCAAGCTCCTCACCAGATCTGATGCAGAAAATTACATCCAATTCTCGACATAAGTAAAAATGCATAGATACGATGTCACATGCAAGTTTCAAGTTTTGTTAACAAAAAGACAGATGTTATCGATCTGTCAGTAGTGCACGCTTCAAAGAGAACTATTTATATTTCCAACTCAAATTAATTCTTGAATGATCTTAAGCTGAAGATAAAGTTACTTACGGATCATAAACACACCCTCCAGCTTCTGTAACAATTACAGCACCACCTGCAACATCCCTGAGGCACACGAAAAACCAATGTCAATCACTTACCGGCTACCACTAAAATTGACAAGCATGGTAGAAAGAAGATCATACCAAGGACCCCCATAGCCGTGCATGTAAAATAGATCAAGCCTCCCACATGCTATTCCACAGAGGGCCAGTGCACAGGAGCCTCCAATGCGAATAGATCTCACCTGCTCAAAAGAGGGATTCATTTAAAATTGGGATGCCAACACAACTGAAGATCAGCATTTGAAAGTTCTGTTTCTACCTCAAAAAGTAGGCGATTAATTGTCCCTGTGGTTGCATCCACTGTTACGTTATCACGTTCTACTCCAACCTGCTCTTCCAGTACAACAACATATGATGGTTTTTAAGATTAAGAAGTTTACACATTTATCCTTACCAATTTCTAGTCTCATCATTTAAGTAAAACGCTCGCGGTGTGCTTTATTTTACACAGGGATAGGGTAGAAAAACAACAAATCAGCCCATTTATGTATAACAATAATAAACTACCATCCATCAATCAGAGAGCTCTATACCTCAGTGACAAGGAGAGACTTCACAAGTTCGGTCTGAGATGATACTGCACTAATTCAAACATTTTTAAGCATTAACTAGGAAATTCTGTAACCACTTGGAAAACAATAAAGTACATGGTTAAAAACAGAATAATCACCTTTTATAGGATTTCCATTGAGAAATGCACCTCCTCCACGTATGCCAGTAAAGAGCTACGTATAAGTTAACACGCTTTATTCAGCTAGTATTACTTAGAGAGCAAGTTTTCATATTTCAACTCAGAAGCTATTCGCTGTAAAACTTACAATTCTAACATCTATTAGAACAAGAGTCATGGTTAACCACTGGAGTTTAAACGTTAGCGGAGATAAGAATCCTAACCTCGTCAATTATTGGATTGTAAACAACACCAACAGTAGGAATCTTTCCAATTGTAAGGCCGATTGACACACAGACAAAGGGGAATCTATAACAGCAACGAGAAGCAATCAGCACAGAGAAAATAAACAATCATCTACAACACAAGAAGCGACTTTTACCCATGTACAAAGTTAATGGTTCCATCCACAGGATCAACTAGCCATGTGGGGTCATCAGTCAGCTCCGTTACACCATTAGCAGCAGTAGTCTCTTCCCCGATGAACTAAAGGTAACACCAACTAAAATAATTGAGAGCATGTAGAGAAAAACCTGGTCTTAGGAGATACAATGATATTCTAAGCAAAAATGAGGAACTTTGCTGATACATGGGGATGAAGAGTTAAACCTTATGAGTGGGGTAAAGTTGCTTGAGATGATTAAATATGAGATCTTCGCATGCCTTATCAGTTTCCGTGACCAGATCCACCTGCACTCCCCAATAGAATTGGAAGATTAACAGAAAAATAAGGTTTTGATCACGAAATTTCGTTTTGCTACATCTTGCACTCAACACTGAGCTATCTCAAACCACATAATATAAATTTCTCCATTCGAATTCTAACTGCAGCTGCCACAGGCGAAAAGTTATTCGAAATTCTTTCACTAACATGCCTTCGATGCTTGTCAAGTAATCAAATTTTAAATCTTTCACTTAAAAAAAATTACACTAACATTGAATCAGCAATTATACTTCTAAGATCGAATTGCCAAACACCCATTTGATTTACCAATTAATAAAAAACAAGAAAAACAAGTCAAAAGACCTGGCCTTTGTACTCCACATGCTTGGTCTCGTAGAACCCTTTTCGAATCATCTGCAATGAAATCATATAGCACACAGATTGCACACTTTGTTTCAATTACTGCTGAGTAAAAATTAGATAAAAACAAAAATTAGTTAAAGGGGCGGAGGGGACTAACCTGGCCGGCTTTCTTGGCTGCATCAACGGCGGAGGAGAGGAACTGAGCAAGCGAATCTACGACCCACCACCAGAAATTAAGCAAAACAAATTGCAAATTAATTTTATATGAAAAAAAAATGACAGAAATTGGAGATTTTATTAGAATTTAAACGAAATGGTGAGAATCTACCATTTGCCGCCATTATTAACGGTCTGATGAGAGAAGGAAATGCAGATTGAGTAATAGTCGGAGATGCTAACGAGTACTGTCGACGATGGATTTGTGTTCAGATTGTAGTGTTGGAGCCTTCACGTAGCACATGAAGCTAACAGGTGGACTGAGACTGATTAAATAATTAAACTAAATATATAGGCGATTCATTTATCGCATAAAGTATAATGCCAATGCTATTCGTTTATCGAATAAAGTATGATGCCGACACCAATAATACGGCGTAGAGTGGTATATTATGTGTTATTATATAAATAATAGAATATATGTACTAAAATGTTAATAATTTAGAAAATAAAATTGCCTACTATTTCTACTAAAACACATGATGTACCACTTGTATTCCGATCACAATAAAAAATTTCTTCCGATTAACACGAGGGTACTAGGTTTAAGTACTCTATTGCGCTCAAAGATCTATCGAATCTTGTCGTTTTTCAAAAGTCATGTTGACCCAGTTCGTGTCGTGAGACGTGTGAATATATCACAGGGCCAGGTCCAAAGTGAATTGATAATTATTTTTATTTTTAAGTGAAATTTAGAAAAAGGCAATAAGAGTAATTATGCCGTATGCTGTGTTCGATGTTCATTGTTCATATTTCTCGTAAGGACAGCATATGATTTTTTTGGATAACAAGTCACGGTTGTCTATTTTTTTTAAGAATCGAGAAGACTTACAGATGTATTTTAACCTTCCCCGACCACAATCTAACTTTCACACCACCAGCAGGTTTTGAACCTGAGACCTTTAGTTTTTAGTTTTAAGAAAGCATCGTAATCCACCATTTACCATTAGACCACCAGCTCGTGGTTAAGGACAGCATATGATTGGAATGTGGAACAAGTGCGTGCCAGTGCCAGTGCCACCTTGAGAAACCGTATTCCCAAATCAGACACCAGAAAATGACCATTCTATTCTCATCGGGAGAAAATGATACGATGCCTTGATCATGAGGAACCTCTAATCTGTTTTTAGATTAACTGCGGAATTCAACACGCAATGTTTATGAAAAGTTCAAACGCGAGTCTCTTCTTCGGTCGGTCTAGAAGCCAACTATGCGCAAGGTATGCGTCCATTAAATAATATGGCACTAGTGCGACACTTGGGGCCAATTTGAATACATTACAAGCATGCGTGCTGCTCAACCGTTTTAAACATTTGCATCACCCAAGTACAGCAACATCAAACATTTTACCAATTTATTTATCTACCTTTTACAAAAGTATAATTTAGAAACTACACATGAACAAGGAACAAGGGGGATGAGGCTCCTTCAAAAAATTAAATAGCGTCAAACAAACACAAAGAACTATGAAAACTCTAAAACTCACAAATAGAACAAGAAACTCAACATTCCACATACAAGACAAGTTCCTTCATGAGTCTTTGGGTTCCATGGCAGCTATTTCTCTCACTACTTGAGCTTTGTCTGCCTCAAATTGTTCATCCTCTGCAACAAATCATTTGAAAAAATGTAACCAAAGTGCCAAACTACTAACAACAAACTCTAAATAAAAACTCGCACCTACCTTTATCTATCTTAAAATCAGCAAACAGCCGTAAAAGCTTGCTTCTATTGGCAACAAGTATGCTCACAATGTCGGCGGGTTTATTTTGATTAGCAGCAAACAACTGCAAAAACTAAAACATATTAACGAGAAGAGCTAAAGAGTAACCCTGAACATTAACAAATCAAATTTTGGTAATCAAACCTTGAAGACATGAAATGCTTCAATCTGAATGCTCTTGCTTGATTCCTGCAGATAGAAACCCCAAAATTATGCATGTAAGAAATAGGTATACCAAATGCAACGCAAATTATAATTTCAAAGGCTTGCACTAATACATATTGTGCATGTAAGAAATAGGTATACCAAATGCAAAGCAAATGGTAATTTCAAAGGCTTGCACTAAAACATATTATGCAAGTAAAAGCATATCATACTATTCAATGGCCTGGAACAAGAGGGGAGGGGGGAAGTTCATGGAAATCAGCAATAATCAATAAAGGAGGTATATCATACTCTGAGAAGATTCATAAGGATCCTCAAGTTGTCCCTTGAGCTCACATATCGAGTCATCACAGCTGAGTTTGACCGATCCAACAAAATATCTCCTAACAACTGTAATTAATAAACAAGCATCTTCAGCAAACATCATAAGAGCATCTCAGCAAACGTCACAAGAAGCATGTAGCCTATTTCAAAAACGTCCAAAGCATGCAGCCTATTTCAAAAATGTGATGAAACAAGAGTATACGAGGTACTTCAACAAGCACATCAAGGTCATGCAATATACTCTTTACGAGAGTTATTTGTGGTCAAATATTTATCATACCTTGACAGCTTGTCGTCTGGTAATATAATTGGAGGATTCCAGTAGCTTTGAGTTATACTCCGCAAAAAACTGTCATAAAGATAGAAATATCAAGTTTTGGTTAATTTGCATATAATACTTGTATGCCTCTTTTCCAGTTCTTATCTTCACTTGAAGTAATTCTAATGGAAATATTCAGTAACTGTTGATGCATGTTTCTTACTGCTCACATGCATGTGTTCCATAGAAAGTAACCCTCACCCAATCATAGTTCTTGGAAAGAAAATCTGCTACAGTGGATTTGTGCCTCGTCAAGAGTTCCTACAGAGAGATGTTACAAAAATCAGAATGATTCTAGTACAACTGCAACCAGACAAGTACATGAGTCGAATAAATGGCTTTAAGAACAAGAAATATTTATAATGAAAAAGAAATTAAAAAAATTGCTCTATATAGATCAGCAAACCACACAAAATCTGTATCAGGCTTTGAGGTTTCAGATAGGAACATTGTTGACCATAATTGCACTATTGGAAAAATCTACTATCATACAGGGAAGCAGACAGTGTATTCAATATTCCCAAATGCATGAAGGTCAAAGCATTATTGGCTAAACAACAAATGAATCATGAATCATTTTGAGTGTTTAGTTTATCCAAAGGCATGCAACAATGTTCATTAAACTCTAAAAGTGTTAATTTTTATGAAAACAAACACATGACCATACTGTGAGACTAACTCAACCTTAAAAGTTGCAGCAGCATCTGCAGCAATATCAAAATTGGGGAGCTGTATATAATCAAAAAACTTCTTCATGTGTTGTGATTCCAAAACATATCTGCAAACAAAACAGATTAGTTCAACAAGCAATTACGTACGAGAATAGTTGATATACAACTGAGGTGAACAAAAGCAATGAGTTTTAGCCACTAAATGATACAAATGATAAACAACCTCAGATCCCACTTCTTAATAACATCTTGTACATAGTCAAATTGAAATTTAACAAATAAGCCAGATTCAGTTTGCTCACCTTGCAACACTTTGGTGACGTATGCACTCCCTCAACATTGCACCATAGTGTAGAGCCATGTCAGTGTTTCCATATCTACAAAATGAGGACTTTAACAATGAGATGCCTAATAATAATATAATCAATATAAGACGATATACTTTTTGAAACACCCCACCTCCAACCCTTTTTCATATAATTCAAGAATACAAATTTTGAAAAAAAAAAAGAACAGAGATCAAGACCATTTTCTAACTTGAAGAGTCATTTACAAAGAACATAATAATTGACGTGTTTTCAACATATTGAGCCGCAAAAAAAAATTTGAAAATGTAACTCAGAACCCCAAAGCATTAAAGACTTTAATGAATCAGCATGTTTATGAAAACGTTCAAAGAATCATTGCATATTGACGTGAACCAAACATACTAGACATATGCTATCAATAACGAGTGTAAGAAACAAAAAGGAACAGTGCAACATAATAACAGTAAGTGTCCAAGGTACTTCGCAATAGTGGCTTACCCTTGGATCAAAATATCCATCAAATCAATGTTCGCTACCAAGTAATCACATGCAATCAGCTTAGACTGAACTTGTTGCCTCTGCAAGTTTGCAACCACTTGAGTGGCATCTTTTCGAGCCTGCGCAAAGTAAACCGAGAATGGAGAACAAGAGATTCAACATAAGGATTCAACAAAAGGCAGAC
This sequence comes from Pyrus communis, assembly GCF_041283825.1. Taxonomy (NCBI): domain Eukaryota; kingdom Viridiplantae; phylum Streptophyta; class Magnoliopsida; order Rosales; family Rosaceae; genus Pyrus; species Pyrus communis. The sequence goes on from NC_142569.1 coordinate 391,051, forward strand.
AAAACAATATAGAGTGAAGGAACAAAGGCATCGAAAGCTTACCTCCAAGTTCAATTTCGGAAGACATGTAATAAGAAGTCGAAGTGTGTTCTCTTTAAAAAACTCCTGAGTCAACTGCGCACATGCTTCTGAGACGGGTTCAGACTCGCTATTTCCATAGAGAATCGACTTCAGCTCCCTGATGTTTTTACAGAGCTCTGACATCTGCTCATTCACAAAACCCCAACACAAATAAACTTCGATGCCCAAGACATACAAACACAAAACACTATCGAAGAAGAAGTAACTAGAATGAACGATCACAATTTGCATTTGAAAAAACTAATTAAACTGAAGAATTCACAAACTAATTTAACAATTTCAGATTTCAAAATCGCCAATTTCAATGAAATCCGTACGAACAAAAAACTTCAAAAATATAAACTTTGATCTTGAACCGATCCCAATCAACTTTGCCCATCGAAAACACCACCGATCCCAATTTTCTCAATGTTTTCAGATAATAGAATATAGAAGCAAGGAAGAATATGATCAAAATTTCAATCAGATGGAATTGAATCGATTTTGATTGACAGAATTAATAACGGAAGGAAAATAGGTACTTTTTCCTCGCGTTTGCTTTCACGAGAATCGGGAGCGCGCTGAGCATAGACGAGGAGATCTCGGGTCTGCCGAACTATATCGGCGGGGGTTCTGGGCTTGGACTTGAACAGCCCCTTCATCTTGTTGCTGTTGGCGCTTTGGCTGCGACGGGGCAGTTTATCCTGCTGATGGTGGTTTTGCTGTCGATGCCGCTGCGGCGGTTGCGGTGGTGGCTGAGCAGAGAGCCTCGGGTCCGTCAGAAGAAGGCTGGAGGAGGCTCTCCGCTGCTCCCCACCTTGGTTAGATGTACAGATTCCAATTTTTGTTTGGGTCGGTCGTGGAGTTTAGGTTAGTTCTGACGGTTCCTTAATCGTGTTTTTCCCTTTCCCCAAATTACTCCCAACCCAATTTAGCCTCTCACCGATCAATCCACTAATTCTCTTTTATTAGTGGGGAATGCATAATTAAAATTTTTTAATTTATATTTATTTTCTGTTAAAATCATTTTGTTTGTTTTTAAGAAGATCGAAAATAAAAATGTAAAAATTTATCCTGCGGATTGGGTAAATCCTTATCCCACAGACGGGTGGCCGTTACTTCTATGCATTCTGGATAAACAGATTGGCAGAGAGGCGCTTTGGTGGGGGCATCTGCACGGAAAAGGACAAAAGCATAATTTCCCTAATTTTTATAGGCTGCATGAAACAAGATGGAAAATCTTAGGTCCATACCTAGTTATATTAAAGGAAAAAGGATCATATCCGGATTCTTTTTTTCTAATTCATCAAATAGGAAATTGTATCGTTCAAATTTGATAACAATGGTCCACGTTAAAAGTTATAATAATTTCAGCTGTTTGATCAAATTTCAACGTCACAGATTCTCTGATATGGTGGATTAAGAAGAAGAGATCCGGAGATGATCCATTTCCATAATGTTTGAAAATATTTTAAAAATGACTAAAAGTGTTTTTGATGAAATTGATTTTGTATTTCAAAAGTGCTTTTTAAAAGAAACACTAAATATGTGTTTCTTGTAGAAAACACTTCAAATGTTTTTTAATGATTCACTTAAATTTTTACTAAAAGTTTGATTTGAAAAACTTTTTCACCAAAATCATTTTTAGTAATTTTAAAAACATTTACAAATAAGCCGTTAGATATCCTCCTTTCATTTCTATCTTTGATTTGTAGGAGGGATATTCTTTTTTTTTGTTTTTTTTATGTCAATTTGTTGAAGGTATACAGTATGAGATTCTAAGGAATGTGAGGTTGGTGTTAGAGCGATAAGGTAAAGGTTCCCAAAACAAAAATGCAAGGACATATAAAATAACCATTTATGAAATCATCAATTTCACTTCTTTTTTTTTTCTCTTCAGACAAAGGTAAATTCATTATCAAACCAGCAAATTACAACATTAACTCAACATATAGAGATGGACCTCCAAACCAAACTAAAACAGAGCTCAGAACAAAAAAATAACCAGAGAAACAAAAAACCCTAATATCCGCCATCAACGTCCTTATTATCACCGCTGAAATACTAAACACTAAAGAAGAGGCAGAAGGCTCTACGTGAGATTTGTAGAGGATGGTTTACAAGACTAGAAACATATTATGAAATCATCCAATTTCTTTTACCTACTAACTTCACGAAAGACCAATAACTCCTTTATCGAATGTTCCACATTATCCCAAACAATAGTCACATAATTTGATGTGAGGGTAGGCGACTCCTCATCTCTGACCGCAATGGGAAGCCAATAGTGAATGTTAAGTGCATTGATAAACTTCATCCGACCCTGAAAGGCGTTCTGAAATGCCAACTTCTTCTTCTCTATTTTGTTGTACTCATTGACAGCAAACTCTGCGATCTCTTTCACATATGCGTCGTTGATGTTCGTGATCGGCTGCCAATAACCGCCTTGGGCTGTGACCAAGGGAGGAAAGAGGAGGCAAAAGATCAGTGTTGCAATTGCCAGGATACTATATAATTTGGTCATTTTTTGGAATGAAGAGACGCATTGAGAGTGCAATAGAATTTATAGTGAATTTCGTTCTTGAATTTTGTGGTGATGTTATTATGGCGTTAAAACACTTTCCTTTCTAATGATCCATTTCCGCTTTTATCCAGATTGAGGCGATTATAACAGTTCCAAAATTGTTTTTCCTATTTAATTAATTGCTAAACATGAATTTATTTCCTATGTTAAAATTACATTTTGAAAGTTGACTTGCTAAGACCACATATTTGAAATATGTGGGTAAACAATTTTCCCATATTTTGTAGATTCTCAATTTAAATTTATACAAATAATATTCTTATACGTGGTGGTAGGTAAACTGCTTTTTTATGTATTACTAAACTTTTTGTTATTATTGTTATATATGAGTAAATAATTGACAATAGTAATCAAGACATCAATAATTATATTATTTTATTAATATGCATTGAATTTGTAGTTAACAAACAAGTAATTAGGGGCGTTAAGACATCCAAAAAATTACAAAATGTGTGAAAGCAAATTTAATTAAAGAATTTGCTTGGGTTGGGTCAAATCTTCAACACTGATGTTGTGTGTGTGGTCTTCATGATAATTTTAGAACCCAATTCACCAAGAATACATATATGACAAAGCCGAAAAAGAATCAAGAAAATTAAGAATTGAAGATCAATTATTCCCTCGATTTATTTATTATAATGAAAGATGATAAACTTCAAGCAAACTATAGTCCAGAGTACATGATTGCATAAACACAACAACTAAAATATAAGATGATCATATTCTCCGAAACCTAGTTGGGCTTTGACAATCGATGAAATGACATCAACTGCTTAAAATGCTCCCAAGCCTTCTCCCACACAATACCCTCGTAATCCGCGGGAGTGGCAACATCGGGATCAGCCACGGACTTGTTCTTAGCGGAAATGACAAGCCGGTAGTTGATGCCCGCCACCACCTGGCTGTCGCCCCGGACGACCCTCTCAAACGCCAACTTGTTCTGGCCTTGGGCTTGCTTGTTGTACTCCGACACCGCAAACTCTGCAATCTCTTTCACATGGGGGTCGCTGATGTTCTTTATGGGCTCCCAACCGCCGGTTATAAGGCCCCGTCGGTCGGCGGCAGCGGCCACCAGAGGAAGGAGGACGAGGGCGAGGATGAGGAGGCAGTGAGGGCGCATCGTGACCGTTGCTTTCTTTAATTTGTTTAAGTTTCTACGACTGGCTCCACTCCACGAATGACAATTGATGACCGATGAGCTGCAATGGGGGATGGCAAGATAATATAGGTTTGGATGTGCATAACGGGCAGGAAGGTAAAGGGTTTGGCATATATGGAAGGTTAGGTATTGACTTGTGCTATCCTGGATATTACTGTCCATATTGGCTCGTGCAGGGATTTCTTTCGACATTGCTTTCTTGATATATTTACGGCATGGTCTAATTACTAATTTTTTTTGATATTTTTCTTCATTTGTGACTCTTTACTTTTTTTAGGAATAACCGACACATTGATTGAAATCACAATTACAAAGCATCCTGGATGAGAACAATAATCAGATTGATGTTAGGCGGCCTGAAACATTAGCAATACATAATGCGTACTTTGCTCATCTATGGCCACGATGAGCTTCCAACCGCCGACAAGGGTTGTGATACGGGCGGCAGCCAGAGGAAGGATGATGACGACGACGACGAGAACGATGAGGCACTTTGGGCTCATCGTGGCCGTCGATTAAAATTTTTCGTGACTGACAACATAAAGTCCACAAGGGACAAGTGAAGTGATGGGCATGCTGCGATGGAGGATGGCATGGTTGGATGTATGGACGTTGTTGGGTAAAGGATTTGTCTGTATGCTTGTAGAAATAGGAGAAATAAAATTAAAAAACTAAAAAGGAATCATTTTTGGCTGTGTATGCATTACACGTATGGGAAAAACAAACTTCTTTTTCCGTGTTTTTCATTTACATAAAAATAGGATATAATTAATTGTTTGGAGAGTAATGTTATTTGTTGATGCACAAAATCGGTGAGGACTTAGGTACAATAGAAAGTGTTAAGTTTCTGATCTTCGTTAGGTTGCTCTGGTCATTAGTGTGGATAAGTATGTAAATGAATAGAGACAGTGAAGCAAATAACATAAGATGTACGTGGTTCACCCAGATTGGCTACGTCCACGGAGTAGAAGAGTTTTCTTTAGTTGTGAAGGGTTTACACAAATACATAGGTTCAAGCTCTCTTTTAGTGAGTTCTAGTGAATAGTTTAGTACAAATGACATTAGGGATTATTGTGGGAGAATGATCCCCTTTTATAGAAGAGAGTTTCTAGCTTTGTTATGACATTGACACGTGTCGTGTTGTGATTGGCCTTTGATATCGACACGTGTCGCGCTGTGATTGGCTTCTGATACAGACATGTGTCGTGTTGTGATTGGCCTTCTGGGATTACTCAAAGTCTTGTGGGTCCTTAACGGTATGTTGTTGACCGGTGCTTAGTAGTTTCGGGATTGGTCAAGTATGGTACAAACATTATTCATACCATGTTTTTATACCATATTTCTATACCATCTTAGGTGACATCTGATGTGGACAACCACATCATAAAAAATTTACGAAACTCAAGAAAATGAAGGAGAAAGATTCCTCGTATACCACAATCATCATTTAATTAACTAGTTTTTCTTAATTATTAGTTTATTAAATAATGAACTAAATTAAAAAAAATTATTAATTTAAATTATGTGGCTGTTCACATCAAATGTCACCTAAGATTGTATGAAAATGTGATACAAAAACATGGTATTCGAGAATAGCCATATTATTCGAGGATATCCATCTTATGTAATCTTGGCACGAGGAGTCACTTTTTCTTTAATTCAAGAAAAATAAGGATTGAAGATCAACCATTCAAATTGCTCTAATTATTGATACCCTTATAATAATATATAAAGGGTGATAAACTTCAAGCAATCTTTAAAACTAGTTAGTTTTTTTTCGAACGATGAAAGTAGACCAATTCCTTGTGATGCTCCCCAAGCCCTGTCATAGACGAAGACCTTATAATTATTTGCGGCAGCGGTGCCGATGACCCTGGTGGGATTTGCCACCGACGACTCATTTTTGGCCGAAATGACGAGCTTATAGTTCGTGCCCGCAACGAGTTGCGTCTCACCCCGGAGCACCGTCTCAAACACCAACTTGTTCCGATCCTTTGCTTGCTTCGTGTTGTACTCCGACGCAACGAACTCTGCGGCCTCTCGCACCACGGGGTTGCTGACGTCCTCAATGGGCTTCCAACCGCCGATCTGGACTGTGCTGGTGGCGGCGGCCAGAGGAAGGATGAGGACAACAAGAAGGAGGAGGCACTGAGGGCGCATGGTGACCGTTGATTTAACTTCTCTTTGACTGACTGACACAGTTGCACTCCACAAGTGACGAGTGATGGCATGCATGCAATGGAGGAGGGCAGTTTGGAATATATAACTTTGTTAGGTGTAGGATTTTGTCTGTATACTAGCGGAAACAGAAAAAAAAATATTAAAAAAAGTCAAGTGATTGAGAATGAATTTTAGATCCGTATTTCACACATCACATTTTGGATTCAATTTCTAGAGTGGGTAAATCACAAAATAGCGGCCGGAAAAAATAAAATGCATCTGTGAATCTTCATAACTATAAAAAAGTGACTTGTGTGGCAAATCCACTGACTAATCCCTAAAAAAAAAAAAAAAAAAAAAAGAGATAGAAACAAATTTTCCTTTGTCTATTTTTAATAGGGAACTTTAACAAAAAAAATTTCAGTACTGTTTATTTTAACGAAAAATCACATTTTTACACTAAAAAAATCAATCTTGGTACTATTTATTTTATCTTTTATTTTATCTTTATTCTTAAAATTCAAAATTTTCAAACTTCTTTCTTTAATTTTTCCTTTTTAATGTACAATCCGTAAGTGTATGACTCTATGAGACATTTTATTCCCGTGACTCTAATCAACTGGGAGTCAATCGCTTTCATGGCCTACGTGTCTACTGCTTAAAAAGTTAAGCCAAAAGTCACGATTCTGTAGTGTTCAGTGTGACACAAAGTAATCGATAGTTTTGTGTTATTATTTTGTCACTTATTTTCCTAACAAGTTTTCTACGACAACAAAAACTGTAAACACCAAACATCTTTAATCATCTTGACAAAAATAAATAAATAACTAACGAAAAATTCAAAAAAAAAAATTTAGTTGTAATGAAAAATAATAAATAAAGGTTGAGTGAACAATACTAGAAAAAGATAAAAATATGGTTTTTCGTTAAAAGTGAACAGTAACAGGAATATTTCATTAAAACTCCCAAAAACAAAAACATCTTTTATCACAATATATCAACGAACTATAAATATATAAATAATCGAATTAAATTACATCAATAATATAACAAAAAATACTACTCTTACCACATTTGTCATAAGGAACTTTAACGAAAAATTACATTTTTACACTAAAAAGTCAATTCTAGTACTATTTACTTTACCCTTTATTTTGTCATTATCGTTAAAACTCAAAGTTTTCAAACCCTCACTACTACAAAATAGATTTATTGTGTCACTGGGTGATGTTGCTTTAATATAATATAGTGCCAGACAAGACATTTGCGACACCTACTGAACATGACGTCGGAGTTACTGTTGCTTGTAAGCGTCATAACCTGTCTATGTCTCTTTTAACCGACGTAAACATTTAATGTCGCTTATAACCGACATACATTTAATAATTTTTAAATAATGGTGTCGCTTTAAAAAAAATAATGTCACTTTTAAGAGACGTAAAGTATTGATGTCGTTTCGATCCGACACTAATTATTGTTTTTAAATATTTTTAAGCCTGCATCGGTTCTGAAGAATTTTTTTTTTAATATTTTGAAACCCGGTGTCGGTTGTAAGCGATAGATTGATGGTCTTTATATGTTATCCCCCATGTTTTCTTCTTCCTCTCTTGCATCTTTCTTAAGGATGAGTTTATGATGTGACACACAACTAGGCTTGACAAACGGGTCGCGTCTATCGTTTTCGTGTAACGTCTGTTATCTTAACGGGTCTTGTCATGTCTCACCCATTATCTTAACAGGTCTTTAATAGGCGACCCGTTATGACCCATTAAGAAAAATATAAATTTTTTTCTTAAATTTGCACATACCACACGTTGCCACATAAATATTACTTCAAAATATTAAAACACATTTGTCGTTTAAGTACTACATCTACACTCGAAAATAAGAGCCTAATAAACAAACATTCATACACTACTACTTTATTACAAAATGTTAAATTTGCAAGGATATGCAAAATGAAAGAGTTTTTGTTTTCAATGTTGTGAAGCCTTTCTCAAAAGTTTAAACCTTGCCAATGGAATTAAAAGCTTGTATGTTACTCCTTTTACAAAATCCTCAATTTTCATCAATTATCATGACATAAGATTTTGTGGTATCCACTTCTATAAATATTTTAAATTGACAATCAAATTAGTTTATTGTATTCATATAGGATCAAGGAGTGTAGCTGTAAAAAATCATCAAAATCGGAGTTAAAATAACCATTAAATCGTAATTTTTCATTTATAACCGTCGAAAAGTTTTGTCTCGTTACTTGATCTCTAAATGTTTTTTTTTTCAATTTTTGGCGTATGCAATCTCGAAGCATATATAAACAAGTTTGATGGTTGGATAGTAGAAATTAGTTTCGTAGGATGCGTATCCCATGAAAACGATAGATTCACTAACACTTAAAGTTTATTTACACTTTCATTAAGTATAACATAAGATTTTGTGGTATCCATTGGTGTAAATATTTTAAATTGAAGATCGAATTCATTCATTGTATTTGTATATGGTCAAGGAGTGTAGCTGTAAAAAATCATTAAAATCGGAGTTAAAATAACCGTTAATTTGTAATTTTTCGTTTATAACCGTCGAAAAGTTTTGTCCCGTTACTTAATTTCTGAATGTTTATTGTTTGTGATTTTTGGTGTATGCGATCTCGAAGCATATATAAACAAGTTTGACAGTTGGATCTTTGAAATTAGTTTTGTAGTATGTGTATCCCATCAAAACGATAGATTCACCAGCACTTAGAGTTTATTTATACTTTCATTAAGTATAACATAAAATTTTGTAGTATCCACTAGTGTAAATATTTTAAATTGAAGATTGAATTCATTCATTGTATTCATATAGGGTCAAGAAGTGTAGTTGTAAAAAAAATCACCAAAATCGGAGTTAAAATAACCGTTAAATCGTAATTTTTCGTTTATAACCGTCGAAAAGTTTTGTCCATTTACTTTATCTCTGAATGTTTATTTTTTGTGATTTTTCGCGTATGCAATCTCGAAGCATATATAAACAAGTTTGACGATTGGATCGTTGAAATTAGTTTCATAGAATGCGTATCCCATCAAAATGATAGATTCACTAGCACTTGGAGTTCATTTATACTTTTATTAAGTATAACATAAGATTTTGTGGTATCCACTAGTGTAAATATTTTAAATTGAAGATTGAATTCATTCATTGTGTTCATATAGGGTCAAGGAATGTAGCTGTAAAAAATCATCAAAATCAGAGTTAAAATAACCGTTAAATCGTAATTTTTCATCTATAATCGTCAAAAAGTTTTGTCCTGTTACTTGATCTATGAATGTTAGTTTTTTGCGATTTTTTCCGTATGCGATCTCGAAGCGTATATAAACAAGTTTGACGGTTGGATTGTTTAAATTAGTTTCATAGAATGCGTATCCCATCAAAACGATAGATTCACTAACACTTAGAGTTCATTTACACTTTCATTAAGTATAACATAAGATTTTGTGGTATTCACTAGTGTAAATATTTTAAATTGAAGATCGAATTCATTCATTGTATTCACGTAAGATCAATGAGTGTAGCTATAAAAAATAATCAAAATTGGAGTTAAAATAACCGTTAAATCGTGATTTTTCGTTTAAAACCGTCGAAAAAGTTTTGTCCCGTTACTTGATATTTGAATGTTTGTTTTTTGTGATTTTTGGCGTATGAGATTTTGAAGCATATACAAACAAGTTTAACGGTTGGATGGTTGCAATTAGTTTTGTAGAATTTGTATCCCATCAAGTTCAATGGTGTATACATATATTTATTAAGTAGATTTAAATTTATTTATTTTGCACGTATAGCACTTAAGAAATTGAATGGTATGTATATTTAAGCTGATCCAATGGTCACCAATTTTTAAAATTTAATTTAATATATATAATTATTATAGTTTTTAGGGGTATAAAATTGTTAAATTAATATATATAATTATTATAGTATTTTTAAGGGTTATAAAATTATAAAATTAATATTTTGGATGATTGAATTCTTGATAATGAAAATTTCCATACAAGGGTTGGTGTGGAAGAGACTCATTTTCTTGAATCATTACCGTTGCCTACCGAGTTCGTTAATCATGCAAATGCCGACGACGAGCTAATAGATGATGACAGGGAATAAATATATTAATTATTTTATGTATTAATTAGACTATGTTTCAATTCGTGTGTGATGATATCTTATCACAAAATTATATTTATGTTTTTTATTAAGTATTATATATAAATTAAATTTTATTTATTAAAATATTATATGGGATAACATAACTGTTTATCTTTTAATTTTGGGTTAAACTTTTTTTTTTTGGGCAAGTTTGTCAGGCTCACGTCGGTTTGAACCGACACAACGTTTTCTTATTTCCATGCAACTTGCAATCACTGTCATGTCTGTCAGGCTTGCATCGGTTTGAACCGACGCAAAATTTTCTTATTTCAACGCCACTTTCATCAAGTCTGTCAGGCTCACGTCGGTTTTAACCGACACATTTTTTTTCTATTTCGACGCCACTTGCCTTTCAGTAAGTGTGTCAGACTACTTGACTTAGTGTCGGTTTTAACCGATGTGAAGTCCAAATATTTCGACGCCAAGTGCGTTTCAGTCAATGTGTCAGAGAAAATCAATAATAGAGCTCAATATATTGGGGTAACAATATAATTTCTTCTTCTTGAAATGGGCAGTGGCCGGAAGGGCAATATTCCCCAGAGGGTTCCTTTCCCCCTTCCTGTGTATGAAGTGTCATCTTTCAGCAGCTCAAAAACTTCCTGTGCTACCAGTTTCAATTCGCCATATTTCACGAAACCTTCCCATACTAGTTACGGATAGCAGTTCCGTCGGTATAGCTCCACCTGCTCCCAATTTTACCTATGATAATCAAGTATGCAAACTTCTCAGCTGCCACCTCTAAATACAATTTTGATGGGTTTGTAGCGCTTTTGTGGGTTAACAGTTTATATGGTGTTGAACGGGTTTGCCTCATTTGCCTTACGAATCCTAAAGACATGGCCTTTGGTTGTTGGCATCAAGTACATTTTTGAACTATAGTTTCAAGATGAGTTGAGACGATCATATTTTTAGTACTGTGTTCTTAGTGTTATGTTTTCGGTGTAGACATGTTGCAAATGCGGACAAGATCTTCAATCGTGCCCAATATGCTGAAGTGCAATCCAAACCCGGATAAAACTGTATTAACGACGACGTGCTTTTATGCCGGAGTTGGCTGACATTGTGTGTATTTGTTTATTTTTTCAATCATATTCTTTGTAACCCATTGCTTCAGGTGGTCAAGAGGTTACTAGGTTTGGTAAATGGTTGGTCGAATCCAGCATATGGTGATGATGATCTAGATGTGAGTGAATATTCTGGTGATTTTTTTGGTTGTTTAAGAAGAAAATGAAAAAGAAGTGAAGAGCTGGCCTCAAAATAAGTGAAGTTCTGGTGATTTTATGGACGACAGCAGCATAATTATTTTATTTATGGAGATGTTAGGTAATGTCAGTTACGACCGACAGTAGATCGACTATTTTATTTATTTAACTTACGTGATGTCGGTTTGGACCGACAGTAAGTGTGATATTTTTATTGTTTATTTGTTACTTAATGTCAATTTTGACTGCCATCATATTAGATTTTCATGTCACTTAAAAGCGACGTAAGAGCCAATGTTGCTTTTAAGCGACGCTGTTGTTCATTTTTATTTTATATTACTTTGCTTCTTGGTGGCGGATTAAGGGGGTTAAGCGACGTCATTACCCTTTTGGTGACGGTAGTATTGGTGTCGGTTCCTCTATCCGACATTGCACGATTTAATGTTGGTTTTACACCGCCAATGATATCCCTTTTTGTAGTAGTGCATTTTCATTAGTTTTCATTTTTTTCATATCACATTTTGTATAATCTTTTTAATAAAGATAAGACTCATATGTGTCGGTGAGTCCTATCTATATTATAAATAAGATACAAATATGATATAAAAATGTGGTAAATGTAGCATTACTCATAATATAAACAACACATCGACGACGATTATGTTATCCAAAATTGTGTCAACAATAATATAATCCTCGCCGACAATGGTGTAGCCATGTTAAGGGCTACCCTGGGCTATAGCCCAGGTAGCTTTCCATAAAAAATGAAACCTTTACATGTAATTTTTATTGATTTTCGAAAGTAGCCCATCATATATTTAGTCACTAATCCTAATTCTCTTGATTTAATCATATAAAATTATATAATACAGTTTACAAACCATCTTTTAAGTTAGTGGATACTGTGAAAAATACAGTGTTAAGTTTATTTGTTTATGTAGATTTAAACTTTAAACTAGCCCATCCAGTGAAAATTTTATAATTCCGCCATTGCTCGTCAGTCTGTATATTAGGTAGAAGTGCCGTAATTTTAGGAATAAAAAATAGCCATATATATATATATATATATATATATCTTTGCATTTTTTAGAATTTCAATAAGATACTTATATGTCAATGGGGTTAGTGAATGGAAGACAAGGTCTCTAGAGAGTTTTTTTTTTTTTTTTTTTTTTTGGATGTGGCCAAGTTTTAACTATCTTTTTTCTCCCGTGACAAGAAAGGCAAACTAGTAAATGACAGATTTCTCAAATCGAATGAATTTCCGGGCAAACTAACAAAGTTATCATATGTAATATACTATGGCTGCAATCAAGATACACACAAAGCTTTCTACCAAACAAGGAATGAAGAGAGAAGTAATATGTTGCCCTTTGGTCGCTTTCTTTCCTTTTTTTCTCATGTATCTGTACGCTTGCAATGTGACTATATATACACGTGAAGCTCCTCTTTGCCAATTACCAAGAGCGAATATTTGTATCATCTTGTTGTCTAAAGTCACTGAACTGCAGGTTCATTTGTCCCAAATACATAAGCTCCTGCAGTGCCAAAAATTATAATGAATACGAATAACATAATTTTTTTGTTAATAAAGAACGGATGTTATCGATATATTGAAAATATATCAATAACATGTCCATACTGTTTAGCAACAATGACATGTTGTCGACGTCATGTTGGAATAATTTACGCAAATTAGTCAAAAAATAAAGTTACCTAGTGTGGGCATCAAAAGGGATAGCACAACAGTTCCAGCAATCTTCAGTGGCAATCCAGTCTTAATCATGTCTTGAATTTCAATGTGGCCAGTGGTAAACCCTACAATATTCGAAGGGGTCCCGGTCGGAAGCAAGAAAGAAAACTGTGCTCCAATGGCTCCTGGAATCATAAGGAGGAGTGGATGCACATGCATGCTTTTGGCTATTTGAATCAAAAGAGGGACAACAAGAGTGGTGGTGGCATTGTTTGATGTGAACTCAGTGATGGTACTACTTATGAGACACACAGCCGGCGCAATGGCGATATATGGGACAGCCTCCATGAAATCTAGGGCTTTCGATAAAATGTCTGCAAGGCCGCTAGTTCGGACCCCGTCGGCGATGGCAAAACCAGCACCTAATAACAATATGATGTTCCATGGTAGCTTCTTGCATTTGTTCCAGTCCATCAACTTCTCTCCCTCTTGCTTTTTGTTTGGAATTATGAACAGCAAAGTTGCCATCATAACCTACATATATACATTGTCAATTCCAACTTTAATTCAATCAAATTACACTTCCCTAAACTCCAAACTCTGATTAATCCAATTTAATTAGAAGGGTAAATACTCACACTGACAGTTCCATCACCAGCACGCCCATTGAAGAGGGATCCCCACCCAGGAATATCATCTGTTATGCTCCTTGTCATCCACAAAACTATCAGCATCTGCACAAAAATATTCTTGTCATATTTGGATAGTGATTAACACACACAATTTTTGGTTTATTGAAAAATGGTAAAATATTTAGCTTAAAGTGCAAGCAGCTAAAGGAGAAGCCCCAAAAAATACCCCGCAAAGTTAAAGTATTGGATTGACAACGTACCGAAAACACAGACAGTACCACCTTCTCAGCAAAAGATATTGGACCTGTCATATCATCAACACTTATGAGCTGACATGTAAATAAAATCACGATATATTTACTTACTTGAAACAAGACAGAAAATGAATCAAAATTCAACAAATCAAGAATTAATCTAATTTCTTGTTTTATCACAGGTCCTGGTTCTTGGACTGTAATGTGGAACGCACATACATTTTAATTTCTTATGTGTTAGCAAATGCAAGAAAAGAAACCGAAAAAGTTCTAACGTACATTCCCGACAAGTAAACATGCATGTTCAATTAGAAGAAGAAAGACTAATTATGGACTTGTACCTAGCATTTCAAGCTCCCTCTTCAAGTCAGCTTTGTCCAGATAAGCAGAGAGAGCCTGGCTTGAATTCCTTGGGCAATACAAGCAACAAAGTATAACCCACAAAGCCAAGAATATCAACAAGGCCAGAGGGAACCCTAGAAAGAACCAGGTGCTGAAGCTGATGGGCTTCGCCTCTGGAAAATAGCTCTTCCACATCCCAACCAGTATCAAGTTCACACCTGTCCCAGTGAGAGTGCTCATCCCTCCTATGGCCGCGGAGTATATCACCCCAAGCACTACCGCCCTGCAGAACCTGCTCACGGCAACGGACTGGTCCGGGCCCACGGGAAAGCGCTGGAGGATCCCAGTGGCCACCGGCATCATTATCATAGCTGCCGCCACGTTGTGCATCCACATGGAGACGAATGCTGTCGTGGCGCATATTCCCAGTAGGAGCAGGGGAGGGCTAAGCGGGTCTCCGCAGAAGAGCATGGTTATCTGTGGTGGTCCGCAAACGTGAGTGACTCACACTCACTCAAATAATTGAGGAATATTTTAGTACAATAATTGAGATTCTTAATAATTATCTTATGCCATGATAATGACTAATACTTATTCAAGAGAAGCTACGGAATTTAAAGCATGTGTTATGAGTTATTTTCATCCAAAAACAAACAAATCCATGCGGATAACTTAATGAAGTTTTAACGAAATATTTTTGGTACTGTTCATTTTTAACAAAAGTGAAATTTTTACTTTAAAAAGTTATTCCTGGTACTATTCACTTACAACACATTTTTGTTCTTTTAATTAAAATTCAAAAATTTCAAGTTATTTTCATTAGTTTTCCTAGACGGTGAAAAGTTGTGGGAGTCAAGCATAAATTCCTCACTTACAAATGAAAAGATGATAGTGCTAATAAATTTGCATACATAATTTAAAGTAACACTAAATTAATTTTAATTACAAAAATAAAATTTTAAATAGTAATATAGAAAAAAAACACCGTTTTAACTAACTTGACTAGGCCTGAGTCCAATTTAGACTTTGGACTAAAATAACAATATAAGCACAAACGTAGTACTAAGAGTTTTTTCCACAGATGAATACTTGGATATATATATACATATACATACATAATACAGCTCACACAGCATTATACAATATGTACAAAAAGCTTTTAAATCTCCCCATTTTTGCGAAATATTTGCAGTTTATGTTAGGGTAGTGCTATCTACATATTTATTTTTTTACTTTTCACATAACTCTTTCAAAATTTGGTCATCGGATTGAATGAATTGAAGAAGATCATCGATAAAAATTAACAAGAGTGTGTAAGATAAAAATGATTGTGTGAGTATCATTTTCTTTTATGGTATAGTACATGCAAAGAGAGCGTATTGAGAACATAAACCTCACATTGAGAGTGTTATTCCATTCACTAATGAAAATGTTACTCATATTACATTCTTCATACAATATTTATACCATCTTTTCTAACAGATGCATAACCCACATGTATTGATGGCCCTACCTTTATCAAAGAGATGGTATAAATATAATATTAAAAAATGTGATAAATGAAGTATTATTCTTAATATGGGTTAATTATGAATTATGAAATAAAAAAACATAGTAGCTAGAGAAACTCACATTCAAGGCCAATCTTCTGTGGATGTTATAATGCTCAACAGCAATAGCCAATATAAAGGTTCCAAGAACAAGGGCAATAACATCATCCATGTAAGATTGAGCAACATCATCAGAAGAGGATATTCCAAAGAGAGGGAAGAGAAAGAGTGGGGACATGGAGGTAATTGGCATGGGCACGGCCTCCGTGAGCCACCAAGCAAACACCCACACCAGCACCGCCAACATGTTCCGGCTGGCCACCCGGCCATCTAGCTTCACACAGAGGCATATGATGGTGCACAGAAGAGGTCCCAGGAGGACGAAGAAGTTCTTGAGTGTTAGAAGGGATTTCAAGGATGAATGGAAGCTCTGCGACCGTTGGATTTGATCGTGGAGAGGGAGAAGTGGAGTTTTGGGGTCGTCGGAAGCTGGATGATGATCCATGTTATTGATGTTGGAATCGATTTAGGAAATGACTTGGTTAGGAAATGGTGCTTTTATACATGCTTTTGTATACAAGCAAGATTGATTGGCCAGTACAGTGTGCCGGATGCTTTTAAATTTTGAGTTTGTCGATGCTTTTAAATTTTGAGTTTGTCTTATTTTTTTATGTATACATTTAAAAGTATAAAATTAATTAGGCTTAATTGGATTACTAGTTCCTTTGGTGGTAGAGTGGTTGGAAGATGGTCATGGGCTAAAAAAGTTAGGATTTAAGCCCCTATAGTGAAGTCCGTTAAAATTTATGCCTTAAATTAAAATTTTCGTCAAATCTCTATTAATTGTTAACACATGAGACTTACATGTGAAGCTAAAAACTAATCACCACAAAAACTAATAATCTAATTAGACCAATTAAGTATATTACTAACAGACTGTAGTATCCCACACCGCCCGTGAGGGCGTGGTCTTTGGGCCTTATATATCCATGCCTGGTGCTTCAACTTCGAAGAGGCCTTTTGTGGTGGGAGATGTGGTCTGCGGACTAACACTCGGCCACAAGAACAAAACCGTGCGGTAGCTCTGCTGCGACATTGTCCAGAGGGAATGCCAAAGCGGACAATATCTTCAAGGTGGGAGACCGGGATGTGATAATTTGGTATCAGGTCTTTCCGTTTGTGATAACTAAATTGATTATTTAACATGTAAAATATCTTTAAGTATACAACTTTAAGTATCTTTAAGTATATTACTAACAGACACTCTTTAATACTGATGTTAGATTATTTAACATGTAAAATAGTATACAACTTTGCCTTTCCGTTTGTGATGTTCCATTTTGGTGTGCTAACTAAATTGATTTTGCAACCGTTGTCATAACTAATAAATTGGTTTTTTTTTTTAATCTAAATTGGTTTTCGAGATTGACATAACATATCATTTTAGTTTCTCATTAATATATCAAAATTACTAATTATGTATATATCAATATTATATTTGTGTGATTTTTAAGTGATGCAATGTATCGTATCTAAACGTGATGACTCGTCACTCTACAACACACAAGTAGTAGACAAGTTTGCCTTTCATTCTATGATGGTTTTCATTTTGATATTGGTAATTAAAATGGATTTTGCTACTAATAAATGCCAATTATTTGCTAAGAGTTAGCAAATCTATATCCAAGACATGGAAAAGTATGACATTTTCTAGTAGATGACCTGTCGTTCAAATCCAGTGGGGGCCAAGAGGCCACGAAGTAAAGCCACGTGTGCAGAAAAGGACTGCAAATTGCCACAACCATGGACTTGATAATAATGCAAGGTCCAGCCAGACCATCATATGCATATGTATGATTGTATTATAAACCATGTGACATGTGGAATGTATGGAATATGTCGATGTCAAAAAACAAAGAAGCCACTGCGGAATTTGAATGATATGGGTTTGGTGGAGGGATAGAGAAGCTTAATCACAATTAATTTGATTATTATAATTTTTTCTCCAACTTATAATGATGTGTATGTACACGTGGCAGGCACAAATTAATTTTCTCGCCGAAGATTAAGCTTACATACGTCACGGGAGCATCGTATTATTAGTATAATTTGATGGGGACATATGGCAAAATAATTCATATCAACCTCTAGAAGGTGGACCTTGAACCTTTGAAGTAATCTACTCCTCAAATAATATTCATAATTTAGTGGTCGATTCTGGAGTTAAGATTTTAAAAGATGTTTAACGTGTGGATAGAAACCTTTTAATGCTTAGGAGTCTAGGTAATTATTTTTAATTAATTTATTATATAACATATAAATAAATGTTTATTATACTAAAAAAATATATAATTGTATTACGATACATAAATTGTAAAGTTGACTGACATATAAATTATATAAAGTATTTGAACATACTGAAAAATATGGGGAACATATTCATCCAAGTGTATACGATATATAATGAGTGTTCATCAAAGTATTTAACAAGTATCCTACAATTTGTTCAATAAATAAAATGCAAAATGAAAGTTATCTATTTTTTGTCTAAGTGAGAGTCGCGACTTAGGCAGGTCTAAGAGGACACATAGGCTAATATAGACACTATTTTTTAATTTTCAAACGCCTAAATGATGTTAGATGGAAATTTGTAGAATAGTGGACGGAGTAATCCTAAATTTAGGGATTTAAATAATATTTTAAGGTACAAGGGTGGGTTTTGAACTACAAAAATGTATGTGTGTCAAGATGCGGATAAGAAGAAAATGAAAACACAAAGAAAGAATAAAATCCCATAATTGCCTTGTGGAGCACACATTATAGCTATCCAACTGTTGTGGTTTCTATCGAGGCGACAAAATTGCCATTCTTAGAGCAATAATTCAATCAAACACAATCACTATGGTATGGTATGGTTAATAAAAGTGAAGTAAACCAGATAATGGCCAAGGCCTTAATGATTCTTCTCCAAATATCGATTTCAGATGGGATCAGTAAATGGTAACGTGTGGGCGCCAACCAATCCTTCATGTGAGGCCATGTGCATTTGGTTTTATTTTGGAATCACTGGCCAAGCCAAAAGTACAAGGCTCCCTTATGCTAGTGTTTTGAATTTTTAAGCTTCAAAATATTAATTTTTTGGACTATTTTATGATTTTAACCGTCATATTCCACTTAGCAAATGAAAATTTTGAATCTTAAGGTTTAAATAAACTCATCACTTTAACCAATATTATAATTTAATAGTAATAAATTAAAACTTCAATCCACAATGGGCTAGCAATAATGTGCTACAAATTGGTCTTTGGCAAAAATCGAACCTAAGATCTCTCACTTACAAGTGAAGAGGAATACCATTATATCGTAGTACTAAGTGACAATATAAATTTCTTACTTCAAATTATTACTTTCAAGTTGTATAACTTCATATACGCAACAAGTGATTAAAAATTTGATTTCAAAGTAATAATTTTAACTTAGTCCACCCACCGAATAACTTGTTTCATTTCTCTTGTTTAAGTTTCCGTCTCACTTTCATTTCCTCTAGCCACGATCTCCCCGCGTGAGTTGAACTGTCGATTCATCTGTTCGTTCACTGCGAGGGAAAGGTCGAGTAAATCGAAAAGCTCGAAAATGAGGGTGACTAGGAAGCTTCCTTCTCTGTTTTCTAGTATGCATTCCGTTGTAGGTTCAGATGATCATATTTTATCATCAGTCGTACAAAGACTGTTGTTGTCTGTTGTTTCAGACTTTGAGAGAGAGAGAGACAGACAGACAGAGAGTTTGTGAAACATTTAAACGCACACGCGCAATAGTTCAGATAATACTTGTGCAAAATTTTCTATTTTTAAGCGGTAAACCTAAACTCTAAAAGTAGAATAAATAATCCAAGTACCTCGCCAGGGGCGGTTTCTCATTGGATGCCGATCGGAAGACTCGACTCAGAAATCGTCAATATCCGGCGGTTCTTATGCTGGTGGGCAATCACAAAATATTATGTAATTCGTCGAAATCGGGGGGAAGAAGGAGTCGAGCGAGGAGAAGGGTAGAGGTGTAAGAATACGGAAGCAAGTTGCACGCGTCGGCGGCGAAGACTGATTTTATTTAGGTTAAAAAAGACGGGCTTTACTTTTGTATGCCCAACATACGAATTTAATCAGTTCCGTTTCACTACATATTTGTAGGCCCAATATTCTGTTCATAGCTAAAAATGTGAACCATTGCCCATAGATATTTTGAGGACTGTTGGCAGCGAATACATTGGTTCCTATGAGAGAACCGAGGAGCTGATGATGAACATGTGGAGTCAAAGAAATGCATATAAATAAATTGACATTTTATTTAGGATAATACTTGCTTTTTCTCTTGTGATGAGTTCATTTTCCAATTGTGAACAACATAAACTTAATCGTTCAATTTATTTTTGTTTTGAAGATCATTTCAACAAAAAATAATTATTTTAATTCAAGATTGTTCAATTATTTATAGATATTAAATAAATGAATGATTTATATTGAATATGTCACTTGTTACTTCTATCGGCGATTTGTTTTAGACATTTTAATGACTAAATGATTTCCTATTAAATTTGTGTTACTCAAAATTGGAGAATGAACTCTTAGAGCACTTCCATTGTAGGAAGGCCCCCGAAGCAATAAACAACTCAATCACCTTAAATGAACAGTAACTGTCCAAGTGCATCTCCACTCCTAAACTGAATAGCCAAGGTAATTTGTATTAAAATATTAATATTTTATTTTATAAAATAATAAAAAATAACTTTAGTTTTAAATTTCGGATAATAATAGAAGATTGGTTAAAAGTATTTGAAAATATTGAAATGTAATATAAAGTAGAAGAACATGGTTACATGTTTATAAATAAATATCGATGGTGATAATTTTAGGCTCGATCAGTTGAAGAAATAACCATCGATAATTTTAGTTCTCTGAGTTGGACACTCAAAACTCGATTATTTTAGGATCAGTTGGTACGAATGGGTTCGTGAGGATGAGAGTATCTTGATGGTGATATTGATCTATGAAGTTTAAATGGTGATCCTTGGTGTTGTGGAGGAAAGAAGAGAGCTACGGTGAGGGAGAGATAATGAGAAGATAAGAGAGAGTGAAGTGTTTTCTGATTGGCTGAAAAGAAGAGAGAGGGTCTGATTGGGGGAGAAAATGTGGGAATAAAGTTGATTGGTGGTGAAGTGTGGTACCGTTTGGTATGCAGACGGGACGGAATAGAGGTTCCGTATATGTTTGGTACGCGCAGGACGGAACAGGACAATTGTTCCGTTCTGTGTTTGTTACATGTTGGACGGAACGGAATGACTGCGGAGCTGCAGCCAGAGGTGCAGAGAATGCGGAGCTTCTAGAAGTTGAGCTACTGTTGCAGCATACATAAATGTATCCCTCAAACTCATCCTTCTTGCTCCAAAAGCCCATAGGCCCGAGACCAAACACGACTGATCTGACCCGCTACGACTCCACCTCGGGCTCCCTCCTAAACTCAGTCGTTGATTCCGTTATCGGAACCGCTGCTGACTTCAACTTCTCATCCTTCTGATCGCAGCCCTGATTGGCCACTACTTTTCCAGATACGGTCACGGCGACTCTTCCTCCCTCACTAGCTCCGAGTCAACTTTCAAAGTGAACTCATCCAACGGTGGCTATAGGGACGCCAAAACCACCAAGCCATTGCTTTGGTTGTACGACCTAAATGAGATTGGATCTTCTAATTTTTCTTCTTGTTCGTCGTCATCGGCAGCTCTGGTTCGCTAGCGAAGCTCTCCAACTAGCTTCCCCAGCCATCTCACAGATTCTCAGATTTCTTACCTTTGGATGGCTTCCCCATTTTCTGAATATTAAGATATGCCATGGAAAACTAGGGCTCAGATGGAAGCAAGGAAGAAGAAGAAGAAGAAGAATACGAAAAGGTTGAGAGATGAGGAAGGAGACAATGGGAGAAGGGCATTTTTGTCTTAAAATGTTATAATTTTGTGTTCCACGGATGTGGAATGAGTCGTTCCAGGGGGGTAAGGCGGAATGAAAATTCACCCAAAACTCGTCCCGTGAAACAAGGCGTTCCACCCGTTTTAGGCGCACCAAACGTGAGATGGAATGCCTCGTCCCACTCTATTCCGTCCTGTCCCACGTACCAAACGGTACCTATGGTCACGGAACACACTTTTAAAAAGGGATAGGATTTGTACAATTCCAGATTACATAAAATATGTCCCCTTATCAAAAATAGTGTTTCTAACATTGGATAATTTGCACACGCGTGTATAATTCTATCCGTTGTTAACGCACTTTAACTAAACGTAACTTTTTCGTTATAAGTCCGATTCGGGTCTAACTCGCACTCACGCGTTCGTAACAACGAGTACTATTTAATTACGATACGAGAAAAATAATTTAAAAGCCACATAACTACGTCCACATTACTTTGCCAACAAGGGCATAATTGATAATTTACATACTTGGGGAGAAAATTACATAGAAAATTAGGGACGGGTTGTCACATAAATTGTGGTTAATGTCATGATGACATCACATAGGCAAAGCGTTAACCTAGGCAATTATTGTCTGACTTCTCCATCAGGCTCGTCTTGAGTCCAATTGCCCAAGTGGGCTGGAATGTTGTAAAGAAGGGAGAGAATGAATTAGGTTGCCTATCCTTAAGATAATAAGCAACGGTGAAGTTGCTCTAACACGAAAGAAACCAAGTATTATCCTAAATAAAATTTTAAATTTAAAGAGAGAGAAAATAGGCTTCGTGATTGCACGTGGTTCTCATTTGCTAGCTCCACGACCACGCCAACCTTTAACCGGAATATTGACCAAAAATAATACCCCTTAATTGGAACTTCATCTTTTTCATGACATCGCGTGGCCCCCACTATCCGTTCACGATAAAGTCAGAAAAACCTTTTTCGTCCACTCAAACAAACCGTAATCCGAAAGGATAAATCTGTAATGAGACGCCCGCTCTCGCGAGATTTCCCATTTCACCAACTCCACTCGCACCTTCCCCAACGACTGCAAAGAAAGCTGTGAAGGAAACTGAAGGTGAGAAACCCTAGAGCCTGCCGCCAAATTCCAGAGATGAAGACTCCAAAATCCACCGTAGATACCACGCAGCTTCAAATCCAAGCATCCATGGCCATGGCCGAACTCCCGCCGGAAGTAATCGTCGACATACTCTCTCGTTTACCCGTCTGCCTCCTCCTCCGTTTCCGGTCGATCGCAAAACCATGGCGATCGCTCATCGACAGCTCATACTTCGTCGATCTCCACCTCACGCAATCGGCAGAGTCCAAATCGCATCTCTGTTTGATTCTCAGAAAGGACTCCGATCTCTACTGCATCAGTTTCGATTCTTTAAACGACGCCGTCGAGCTCAATCATCCACTGATGTGTTACAGCAATCGGATTCGCGTGCTGGGATCCTGCAACGGCCTCCTGTGCATCTGTAACGTGGCTGAAGATATCGCTTTCTGGAACCCTTCGACGAAGAAATACAGAATCTTGCCCTCACTGCCATCAGATCGAAAGCGCGATTCGAATATGTGTTTATGTGGAGCTAGGGTTTATGGTCTCG
Source organism: Pyrus communis (assembly GCF_041283825.1). Lineage (NCBI taxonomy): Eukaryota > Viridiplantae > Streptophyta > Magnoliopsida > Rosales > Rosaceae > Pyrus > Pyrus communis. Next base: position 414,471 of record NC_142569.1, read on the forward strand.
GATATGACGCCGTTCACGATGATTATAAACTGGTGAGGATTTCTCAGTTTATTGGATTAGATTACCTGTCGTTTGTGTCTGAGGTGAGGGTTTATAGCCTGAGAAACAACGCGTGGAAGCGACTCGAAGACATGCCTTATGTGCTCTGTTACACACGAAAAATGGGTATTCTTGTTAACGGTTGTGTGCATTGGGTGGTAACTCGGAACCTCGAATTAGATCAACATCCAACGGAATTGGTCATTGCATTTGACGTTACAAATGAGACTTGTCGTGAGGTGCCTATGCCGCAAAACATGGACAAGAAGTGTCAGATTGATGTGGGATACTTGGGAGGGTGTCTTTGCATTGTAGCTAAATATGAAGATAAGGGTGTTGATGTGTGGACATTGAAGGAGTATGGGGTTAAAGAGTCTTGGAGTAAATTGTTTACCGTATCGCAAACTCAAAGAATCAAGAGTGTTAGACCTTTGGTGTATTCGAAGAATGGCAGCGAAGTTTTGTTCGAACAAGACCACGAAAATCTCGCTTGGTTTGACCTGAAAAGCCAGAGGGTCAAGAGTGTTAAGGTCCGTGGCTTGCCAGATCTATTTGAGGCTGTAGTTTGTATGGAAAGCCTTGTTTCGGTTCATCCTTGTAGACGAGAGGATAAGAAAAAGCAGGAAGCAGCAGGGGACGTGAAGAATAAGAAGAGGTAAATAGCATGCTTTTTCACATTTCGTTGCCCATTTGTTTCATTTGCAAAACTATCCATGTTGTGATTGTGGAGATTATTTTGGGCATTATTTTCATTAGAATTTGAAATTTCGATTAATTGGTAACTTGCTGCAATGTTGTTATTTATACTATAATGTGAGTCAGAAGTTGATGATTGATGACTTGAGTTGGTTCTTGTATTTGTTAGGGATGATTTCCTTTCTCAAGGCTTCAAATTGGTGCTATAGGCAATCAGAACAAAGACGAGAACGAAGAGCAGAGAGGTAATTTGTCTGAATTATGCTTGGTACTCTGGTTTGGACAACTCCTTTTTTTTCTTTCAGTTGTTTGCTTGTATATAAGGTAGGAACCCAAGTTACTTGAGATACCGAAAAGTAAGATCAACATAGAATGCATGGTTAACTTAGAATACTTAAACTTCCTTTATATGAACATACTAGGGTCAGGTTTGGTCTGATCGTTACCATATCAGGTGCATTTCTTCTTCAACAGCTGCTAACCAAGAATAAGGACGTGCTTTCTCTATGATACCTTTTTTTCATTAAAGAACTTGAACTTCTGTAAGATATCGTGGATGCCATAATCACTCTACTATCTGATGCAGTCACTGCGATGTTGAATGTAATAGTCACTACGTTTTTTAAAATAGTATTATATGTTTCTTCTAGTTCTGTATACATAAGAAATGAGTATGTAAGAATTTCTAACCTTTGAAATCTACAATTATAGCTTTCTTGTGGTTCATTCCAATTTCTTACTTATATCACATTAGGATTTGACATTCGGGGTTCACTGCTAAAACATATACACCACAGGTGTTCTCCTCTCTCGTTGATCTTACTTGGTTCATCAATGAATGATCGTGAGTGTTCTTTGGTGGATGTCCCATACAGTCACTATACCGCATTGTGAGAATAGTGGCTGGAGTGACAGCAATGCGAATCACTAGATTAGGTTGAAAAGAACTTTTCATATACTTTGAAATCATTTCTTCTAGTTTAGTGTTTACTCTCATACAGAGTCTCGAGTTTACATGTGTCCCATCTTTGAAACAGTTTGGTGGAGGAAAAGGCAACAGTCTAGATTTAGGGTGGGACTATCATTTGGGGTGGGCTTCGCTGTTCTCTATAGAATAATGAGAGAAATTCCTGGGCAGCCATCCATAGGGGCGCTCTCACAATCAACCGGGGGCTCTGAACTTGGGTGGTTCCCCATTTATGGATCCGGTTGATTGTTAGACGCACCCTATGGATGATGTAATTAGGGCCATTAGGCATACTCAACAAGATGTTTAACAGTAATAGATGATAAACATGATGTTTCTTCATAATTTGTTTGTATACTAGCTCGACCAGCTCTGTTTCTTGTGGTGAGCTGATTAAAATAGCTTTTGTCTCGTTTGTTACCTGCTTCAACTGTAGTATTGAAAAATACTCGTTACTGATACGGATTCAACTGATCAACGACTCACAATTCATTGAAGTGCACCACCAATGTTTCATTTTGGAACTTATCTGCAGGTGAAGAAGATTTCCTTCACAACCTCACACTTTGAGGGCCAATCTGAGTTTTGTTTTTAGGGCTATGACCTTCACGTTTGATCACGTTGGAGTATTTGATTGAAATGCTGCCGTCACCAGGACGTCGTTCATTCCAACCCTTGAGAGCTCATGAAATGTATTTCTTGCGGCAATATGCAGTCTGTTTTTGCAGTGTGTTATTAAGTGACTTTGATTGGCATTCTGGAGATGGTATTGTAAGAAACGAAAGTTCTATTATGTTCATGGGTATCCTACATTCCGGGGTTTTTGGCTGTTGGAGATTGGTCATTGTATCTTTGACCAATGATCTAACGGCCAAAAACTGCGGGGTATAAGTTAGCCGGAGCATACGAGAAAATCTATGTAAGAAAATCCGATGTTTTCTTCCTTACTAGGAAGAGTTGGTATAGAAAATTACTTGGGCAAAGAACGCATGTAAGTTAGAGGGCAGAAGTGCAGTGACGCTACGACGACTGAGCAGCAAGTGCTGGAAGCAGCTCCAGCTCCTTCCCGTCACAGTTCTACACGCACATGCCGTCCAACTTCATTTGTATTATCAAGTCTAGTTGCAAGATAATGCAATTCGTTCATCAAATACTCTTTGGTGTGGTCAGGACTACAGAGTCATTATTCAAAGAGATTCTCATTTTTCATTCAAAAGAAAATCAGTTGTGACGGTGATTGCACATCCAATTTAACGATGCGAAGTGTCTGGTTTTTTTAACTGTAATGGAAATTAAGGATCCGAAGTGTCTGATGTTATAACTGTAATGAAAACGCGTCCATGACACTATCACAAGTTCAAACCGGTGACTGACAAAATGACAAATTACCCAATAATAATATACTATTCATCAAATTAATTGAGTTAAAAGTTGAGACTAACCAAATATAAAAAGGGATTTTGACGAAAAGTTTTCTGTACTGTTTACTTTAACAAAAAATCATATTTTTACACTAAAAAGTTAATCCTGATACTGTTCATTTTACCCTTTATTTTGTCGTTATCGTTAAAACTCAAAGTTTTCAAGTTTTTTTCATTAGTTTTCCTAATATAGAACTAGCAATTTGCCTACACATTTTATGTGCATAAACACATTTTTTTAGAAAATGAGGGGAGAGGGAGAGAAAGAGAGAGAACGTGGGGAGGTTTTTGTTTTTGGTTTTTTTTACTTTTTTTAATATTGAAGGTATTTTAAGATCACTGGTAGGTGAGACTTCAATAAAATTTGGACCTGTGAAATTACATTATTGCCCATCACATATTTTTTTTTTGTGATAGAAGACTAAGTAGTCTTTTTATCCTCTTTTGGTTGACAAAGAGGATTTTATCAATTAATAGAGATTAGTGAGATATTTGACAAAAAAAAAAAAAACAAATTAGTGGGATCCGATTAGAGCCGTTAAGTATCAGAAACGCCTGTGGTGAACCGCTCGCTGCACACTAGTAGTTCCACCTCTAAAGACTTTGCGCCAGCACCCACCGCATTTATCCACTCAAGTAAACAGTAATAGACCCCAATGAACAGTAATAGGCCAAAGTATCTCCACCCTTAAAAAAATGCGTTGCCACCCAGTCTAAAAATGTGATGGCACAAACGATCTCCACCCCTACAAAATGCGCTGGCACCCAACCCATATAAATTTTTTTATATATTTTTAAAAAGAATAAATAAAAAAAAATAGTTTTATTTTCGGATAACATTTTTAACCAATTTCGGATAAAATTTCAAATAAACTTAAATAAAAACAAACTAAAATAAAATTACATACTCATCAAATAAACTTAAAAAAAACACACTAAAATAAAATTACATAAACTCATCAAATACACTTTATTCTTCAACCACAAGCTTATTTTAATTATCTTCACCTTCTTGCAATCCCCACTGGTGCTCAATCAAGTCATTCTGGCGAGTTACATGCCAGTATGGCTCTTGCACATTAGTGTACTGCTGAACGATCAATTCATTGTAACGTCCATCCCGTTCCAACGGCTCGTGTTGCACGAGATCTTCGGTCCGGTCATGAGCACAGTAGATACGTGTTCTTGAGTTGTTCATCGGATCCGGTTCATATTCATCGACGACATTATAATCATACTCATCTTCCACAATCATGTTGTGGAGAATAATACACGTCATCTTCCACAAATTGTTTATGCACTCTCCTTGAAGAAGACATTGTAAAAAAAACTCAAGATTTGAAAACAATGAAGATGGATGTAGGGATGTATGGTTTATATGGACAAAAAAAATTTAAGGATGAGCTTTTTGGTATTTTTTTCACACAAACAGTATATGAAAGCTTTGGTAGAAATTGTAGAAAATATTGAAATGTGGTGTAAAGTGGAAGATGAGGGTTAGGTATTTATAAAAAAAAAAAAAAAAAAAAAAATTAAAAAAATTTAATGTATTTTTTAATAATTTTTCTGTATTTTTTCATAGTTTTTAATAAATTTTAATATAGTTAATTAATCTAGACCGTTGGATTTGAAAAATATTCAAATCCAAGAGCCAAGGCGCTGCCATGTGGCCAAAGGTCATAATTCTGACCGTTGGGCCTTTTTTTATTTAATTTTTTTTTACCGTTGGAAATCCAACGGTCTACAAAAACTAGCTGTTGGAAATCCAACGGCATTGAGGAGGGCCACGTAGCTCTAATCCGGGTGAACACAAGTGGGCTGACAAGCGGGCCCCGCCGCCTGCGCCCTTGTCTCCTACTTACGCCCAGTCGTGAGTGTGCTGCACTCGCCAACCAAATAGGCTAACCTCTGGGTCTGTCCGAAATGGGCAAGTCTGTTGCTTGGCTTGAGCTGGGTGTTAGGCTGTTTTGCGGGCTGGAGCAGATTGACAGAGTGCTGGGCTGATTTTTGGACAGGGTGCTGAGCAATTTTGTGTTCGGTGGAACTGCTCTAAAGCAGCCATGCAGAGTAGGAAGCGAGAGGGCTTTTTTGTAATATACTGCAATCCAAACACAGCATTAAATAAATCGGAAAAAAAGTTGGAAAATATATAATAGCGTAGGATTACCGATTACAGTCATTGTAGATGAAGGCTGTGAAGCCCAGACGTGAGACAAAGAGAGAGACAAACGACCCCTTCCCCCGATCATCGTCTTCCCCCAATTCCCACCCTCCCTGGTATTTTTATTCTCCCTTTTAATTTTATTTATTTTAATTTACAGATTTTTGTTTTTCCCGGAGGACCGGCTGCGATTTCCATGCACCCACGCCCACCGTGTGCGTGAATTTTCTTCTCTCGAGAGGTAGGAACCGGCTGGCGGGTGGGCCCCACCCTGTAAATGTCCATCACCGGGAGCCCCACCAGCAGCAGCACCGTCGATTGCGCTGCCTACCAGCGCAGCGACAGCACTGCCGTCGCCGCCGCGGTGGATCAGTTCCACCACCGATTGTCCTCCAAGCGCAAACTCGACGACTATGGCGGGCCCACCTTCTCCGACGACGAGGACGACGCTGTTATCTCTGGCCTAGTCCACGTCAGGATGAGGAAGGACGAGCCCAACGCTGCCGATTCGTCGTCCAACGGCGCCCCCACCCACCCTCACTCCTCCACCAATAGTGACGCCCTCAATTCCCGGGTTTCCAATGCCCGACCGACCTCTCACGGCGAGTCTGCTCTGTCTGAGTCGACTCGGTCCCGGACAATGCTCCAATTCTTCATCAGAACCATGTCAGGGGGCAATAATTTGGTAATCCAGGCCTATGCTCAGGACAAGGTGAAATCGCTACTCGATCGCATCCAAACGATCACCGGCATTCCGGTTTTCGAACAGAGGCTTATATACGGTGGCAAACAGCTGCAGCCGGAGCAGTCGTTGGCCGAGTGCGCCATACAAAACGACGCCAGTTTGCAACTGGTCGGCCGCTTGCGGAGCACCGATCACCCTCAGGCCTGGCAACTCCTGGAGGACATAGTCTCCGCCGCATTTCGAATGTGCCGAGGCGAAGAGATTCATGAGCCGTCGAAATACATCAAGAGCAGGATGAGCCAATACTTGACCATGGCTCAGAAGGAGACGACAGCCGGATATGGGGTTAGCCATATCCGGGTCTTTGTTCCGTCCTCGGCCCCCTTGGCGCTGTTGATGCTCTATGTTTCTCCCCTGCCAGCTAACAGAACAGTTGCTGAAAATTCAATCAAGTATTTCCTGAATTCGTACCCTACATTGTTGCCGAAACACTTGCATAATTACTGCGCGCCAATAGTATTAGAGTTTTGTAAGTTTCTTAGGAGATTAGGGGAGGAGGACCCTCTGTACGTCCTATGCCGAGGTTCACTCGGTTCCTTGTTGGAAAGTGATGGAAATTCTCAGGACTCAGAACCTGTGGAGGGACTGATTGGTGGGTTGAAAGAGATTTCTCCATTTGTTAGGGAGCTGTCAAGTATTTTGTCTAGGGATTTGGTAGTCAGTATGGACCTTCCTGCGAGTGGCAGGCCGTTGTCGGATGATGTACGTGATTTTAGAGCGTTCTTGCTCCCTTTGCGCACTGCAGTTGCGGATCAAGTGTGTTTCAAGGGTTCTATTTCTGCAGCCTTGAAGGGGAGGACTTTTAGGCATCCCCTGTATGGAGAGGAGATTGAGCTTCTTCACGTTATATATGCTGATTTGCTAAATAAAATGGATGAATGCCTTGGAAAAATGGGAGAGTCTTTGGCTGGGAAAGGAAAGGTGGAGGGTGATTTTGCTCATTCTGGATGGTCTCAGTATCTTGCTGTTTTAAAGGAATTGAGTGGAATTTCTATGCTTTACCAGAGCTGGGAAGAACAATTTAAGACTATTTTGAGGCTTAGAAGGGCTCCATTATGTGCTCTAGTTGTCAAGTATGCAACGCGAAGTGATGATCATCAGTGGCTTATTAAGCACAAAGATGTTCTAGATTTTGAGTCTCGGAGGCACTTGGCTATGATGATGTTCCCTGATGTTAAAGAAGACTATGAGGAGCTGCATGAGATGCTCATTGATAGGTCTCAAATATTGGCAGAATCGTTTGAGTACATAGGGCGTGCGGAACCTGAGTCACTTCATGGCGGTTTATTTATGGAATTCAAAAATGAGGAAGCTACAGGTCCAGGTGTACTGCGGGAGTGGTTCTTTTTGGTATGCCAGGCCATATTTAATCCCCAAAATGCACTTTTTGTGGCATGCCCTAACGACCGTAGAAGGTTCTATCCTAATCCAGGTGTGCTTCCTTCAGCCTTTAGTGCATGGTGTTCTTGAACAACATTTACATTCTGTTTCTCATTTTGCTTGTCTTGATACATTAACCTCCAGCCTGCGATGATAATTGGTTTACTAAATCATTTATAGCATTCATATAAAGATAGGTGTTGAAATATAATTGGGTATTGATCCAAGATTTGAACTTTAAGTTGCAGACAAACATAATAGTGTTTGAAACTCGGCAGATATGCTCAAGCACCAAAAGTATTATAGAATAGTTTAGTACATAATGATGCTCTATTCTTTTATTGTCTAGTGTGTGATCCCATGTGCATGCTTCACTTTGTTAGATCTCTCTTAAGTGATGCGGGCATGTGTAGAAACATTGGACACCAGGGTAAGGTCAAATTCTTTAGCATATTGTGCCTAGGTTTTAAAAATGTTTATATTACGGAATGACAAACAGAAAATACGGATTGTCAGCGTATTAGTGTTACTGTTGGACTTTCTGTAGGCAGAAAGAAGGTGGCCAAAATACTGGTAAAATTGCGAAATGCTAATCCAATTGCATGAATGTTGCCACTTCTGTTAGCATTACTCAGTTCTGAAAGATTTGTATCCTATCTTGTGGCATTTTTCGTGCGTCAACTTTTTAAGTTATGCTTGAAAGTTCCTACAAATTATTAATAAGTCACACGCCTTTTATTTTTACAGCATCTAAGGTTGATCCTCTGCACCTCGAGTATTTCACCTTTGCTGGCCGGGTGATTGCATTGGCTTTGATGCATAAAGTGCAGGTGGGCATAGTCTTTGATCGTGTGTTTTTCCAGCAACTGGCAGGAGATATATATTTATCTTTGGAAGACATAAGAGATGCAGATCCATTCTTGTATAATAGTTGCAAGCAGATACTAGAAATGGATGCCGATTTTATTGATTCAGATGCTCTAGGGTTGACATTTGTTAGAGAAGTGGAGGAGTTAGGATTCATGAAAACTGTGGAGCTTTGCCCTGGTGGGAAAAGCATTGTTGTGAACAGCAAGAACAGGGGGGAATATGTTAATCTGCTAATTCAGCATCGTTTTGTCACATCTATATCTGAACAGGTGTCCCAATTTGCGCATGGCTTTTCTGATATACTCTGTGGATCAAGGCTCCAGAGTGTGTTTTTCCAAAGTTTAGAGCTAGAAGATCTTGATTGGATGCTTCACGGAAGTGAAAGTGCTATTAGCATTGAAGATTGGAAAGCACATACTGATTACAATGGCTATAAAGAGACTGATCCTCATATACTTTGGTTCTGGAAGGTAAACTTGCTCGATTCTGGTTTTATTAGCTCTTACTTTGCTATTCTTGCCTTTTATTTTGCTTCTTTCTTGTGATGCAGGGCAGCAGCGATAAGCTGCTGTCCAGTGGGTAAAATAGAGCCAAATCGCAGTAGAAGCAGATTTCAACTGATAAACAACAGAAAAAATAGAGAGATAAAAGCAATAAAATCCAAGATGGAACAAAGATAACTGAGTTGTAGGGAATGAAACCCAAGAGAAACTCTTAAATCAGAATTCTGGAATTATAATTGGTATAAAACTAGTGATAGCCTAGAATAGCAACCCCTAATCCTTGTTCATTAAGATATCCCAATCCAATTAGGACTTACCCAATTAATCCCTTTTGTATTAAAACTGTTTAGTTGAATCAACCAATAATTATTGAAAGTAGAAATTGGACTTGCGTCTTGTTTCTTTTGGTTAAATATCTAATTACTTTTTTGTTACATGTCTACTCTTCTTAGCTGTGTCTAGTATTTTTCCATATAGCATATCAATTGACAATCAGCTTTATTCATAGAAAAGTCTTGGCGAACTAGTTTGGCTTTAATTGTTAATGATAGAGATCGACCATGGAAGCTTTTGCAATGATATTCAAATTAATGAAAGCATACATTGTGATTGTTTTAAAACAATGAAGTGACAAATAAATCAGTGTTTCAATTGGGCTCACTATTGGGAAATTTATATAAGTCCAATTTTGCTAAACCAATATTAGGAATAATCCAGTTTATTAAAATAAATCAAATCCCTTAAGTTTAGGATTATTATATTATTAATAATTATTTATTTGAGTAAAGTACAAAAAACTACCTCAACCATTGATGTCATGACACTTTCATACCTCATTTTTAACATTGACAATGTCATACCTCATCTTTACAATTTGGTTCAATGTTATACCTTCTATTACTTGGCCGTTTACTTTTCAGTTAAATGCTGACGTGACTTGATTCAGGACCCACTTTCTATTAAAATATAAAAAAAAAGATTAAATATTTTTAAAATAATAAAGAAAGTATTAAAAAAAATTTGAAAACCCAAGAAGAAGAAGAAGGAAAAAAAAAAAAAAAACCCCAAACCAACCCCCTGCAAAGAAGAAGGGGAGAAAAAAAAACCCCCAACCCAACCCCCTGCAACCCAGGAAGGAGGAAGAAGAAGGGAAAAAAAAAAACCCCAACCCAACCCAGTTCCCACCCCCCCCCCCCCACCCCAATAAAAAAAAAAAACTCCCAAAAACTCCCAAAAAAAAAACCCCAACCCAACCCAATCCAACCCGGAACACCCCCCCCCCCAAAAAAAAAAACTCCAAAAAATACAAACCCAACCCCCCAAAAAGAAGGAGGAGGAAGAAGAAGAAGAAGAAGAAGAAGAAGGAGAAGGAAGAAAAAAAAAAAAAAAAAAAAAAAAAAAAAAAAAACCCAACCCCCCCAGAAAGAAGAAGGAAAAAAAAATAATAATCCAAAGCGAACCCAGTTCGCCCCCCCTCCCCCACCACCACCACCACCACCACCACCAAAAACCCAACCCCTTGCCAACTCCAAATCCACCACTCTCATCCATTCTCCACACCCATCCTCCACCTTCTCCGCGCACCCATCTTTCTGCCGATAGTCTGGGTTTTTTTTTTTTTTTTTCTAAGTTGCAAGGGGGGGGGGTGGTGGGGAGGGGGAAGACAAACTAGGGTGCGGGGAGAAGACAAATTGGATTTTTTTTTTGGGGTTGCAGGTTTAGGGAAGAAGATGAAGATGGGGAGAAGAGAGAGGAGGGGGGAGGGGGAGGGACGAATTGAGGGTTTTTTTTTTTTTTATTTACTTTTCTTTATAATATTAATATTTAAAAAATATTAAATAATTTTTTTTTAGTTTTTAATAATATTTTAATAGAAAGTGGACCTCGAATCAAGCCACGTTAGCATTTAACTGAAAAGTAAACGACAACGGAAGGTATAACATTGGACCAAATTCTAAAGATGAGGTATGACATTATCAATTTTAAAAGATGAGGTATGAAAGTGTCGTGACACCAATAGTTGAGGTAGTTTTTTGTACTTTACCCTATTTATTGATTGATAGGATTTACTATAAAAATTAATTTCTTCCTATCTCTTTAATTTCTTTTTGGTTGTTTCTTGTTCTTCTTCTTTCTCTGCTCTAAACCCCATTTATAGAGTTTATTTTTAATTTTTATAATAAACCTATATCGCAGGTTAATTGTATTTATCTATCCATATGAAAGACTTTTTTATAATCAACCTGTACCACTTATTAACGTGTCTTGCTTGCAGATATATTATGTTTTTATATCTTTTAGTTAGGTTTCATATCTCGCTTATATGCATAATATATGTTTAATTGTTTATCTACCTATACCATAGGTTTTTGTTCATAGTCTACCTACACAGATTAATTGTATTACATATTTTTACTTTTTATATCATCCTATACTTTGGACTTGGATCTAAAAGCCCCATTAGTTATTTAGCAATGTTTTTCGTTAGAAGTTAATAGCATCAGAAACTGAAACTTCATTTGTTTCAAATTTGATATGGTTGAACAGAGTAAAGTGTTCTATAGAACGGGCACTGTTACATGCTCACATAAAGCTGTAAGGCTTTGATTAGATTTGCCAAGTAGGAAGCAATCAAGTGGTATATGGTCAGATTCTATAGAACTTTGTGGGAAGGTTCAGAGTTTACGAGAGAGGACAACCTAATCGGGGTTCAGCATCCCTTTGCAAGTTCTGATCATTGTTTTTCATTATGCTCTTGATATAAACATGATTGAAAGATAAGGAAAGCAGCTAAAAGTTGCTTTGTATTGGTAGGCTATGAGCGTAGAAGTACAATGTGGCTAAATTTGTTTCCTTCTTGAAATTTGTGCAGATTGTTGGGGAAATGTCTGCAGAGCAGAAAAAGGTTCTTCTCTTCTTTTGGACCTCAGTGAAGTATCTTCCAGTCGAGGGGTTCCGAGGTTTGGCTTCTCGGCTTTACATTTACAAGTCCTCAGAGGCTTACAGTCGCCTGCCTTCGTCTCATACATGCTTTTACAGATTGTGTTTCCCTCCATATCCATCGAAGGCAGTGATGAAAAGCCGCCTTAACATCATCACCCAGGAACATGTCGGCAGTAGCTTCGGGACATGGTAGTAAAAATATTAGGTGCATCTACATTTTGGGGGTTATAAGGGGGGGCGGGGGCTTGACTGCACATAAAAGAGATTCGGAACTAAGATTGTACAGATTATAGGATACTGCTGTTGTCGTCGTCGTCTCTTGTCGCTTGACTAATGTTAGAAGAAGGTACTGATGTTAGTGTTTTTCTTTGTTAAAGGTTTGCACTTTGCAGTGTCATTGCTATTTTGGCAACTGTTTGTATAGCGTCGTTAATAGTATAAATAAATTTGGAGGCAAGAGATTTAACGGACGTTGCTTTTCATGACATGTTAATTTGTTAAGTACAAACGGATCATGCAATGACATATTATGCAAAAAAGTCTATGCAAATTATTTTCCCATCTCGTCCGTCCATGTGGCAGGCAGATGGTATCATGCTATGTTTTTTGAGGATCATGTCCGAGAAATTTCAGAGACAGTAAATTGTAGTGTTTTGAAAGGGATTATATAAATTGTAGTGTATCATTCTTATAACATTTTTATATACATTTGTATCATCTTTTTAATAGACATGAGAACCACATGTGTTGGGGAATCTTACCCTTACAAGAGAGGTGGTACCAATCTGATATGAAAAATGTGGTAAAACTTTAACTTTCTTTATGGTATCAGAACATAGCATGACATGCTAACCCTTGCATCATGGCATGCCATAACATCGATGTTGACCCTGAAATGACAAGCATCGCGAATTGTCGGCAGAATGCATGTCATGATACACCGTGCATTATGTCAACAATTCGCGACGCTTGTTATGACGTGCCATGATGGGAGGTTTAAGGTGTCAAGACAAGTCATTGCTTGTCAAAACATGTTACTGCCTTCATTCTGGGACAACTCGCAAGGCTTGTTATCACCAGCATTTTTCTAGCACTTTGCCTACTATTTCGGAATAATTTTTTAAAAAAAAATTGTAGGGAAGAGTAGACCCCGGGGCCTAAGATTTATTTTTTTATTTATAAATTAGTACAAAACAGGACGCTAGTCATATATGAACTTGTTCTTGCTGGTAAGAACACGTTCATTAGCAGAACTAAAAATTTACAATTGTTCTTACCGATAAGAACGTGTCCATTAATTGAGCTCAAATATTTACAAGCGTTCTTACCGGTAATAACCTTTGTAAATTTTTAGCTCAATTAGTAAATGTGTTCTTACCAGTAAGAACCCTTCATATATAATTGCCTACTATGTTGTAGTAATTTCCTAAAAAATAATTTAAGGCTAAAAGGTCTATTCTTTCCTAGATCCTTTTTTTTTACCTGCATTTTGCCAACACTTTGCCTACTATTTCAGAATAATTTGAAGCGAGGCTAGTGTTAGGGCTAATAGCGATGTTTTGGCGTGCCACAATGTGAGAGTTAGCATGTCAAAGTGTTCGAAAAATGCATGACACGACACAATGCGAGCGAAACCCGATGGCCACCCACGTCACTTGAATTGTGTTGTCCACGTGTTAGACTTGAAATTGTCACTCGCCTAACCTAAATAGGAAGGTTGCTGAGTCAAGTCAAATACAGGAAAGTCTCACAAAGGAATCTCGAGCCGTATGATGTGGAAGTCTCATGTATGGTTTCTTGAGAAAGGAGTGGCTACTTACTGGAGCTTCAACCAACCATGCAAGGAACGAGATATTCAATCAACAAAGCAAAAAACCGATACTACCACAGTGTTCACTAAGACAGCAAGAAGGAAGAAAGTCGAGACAGAAAGCCAAGACAGTCATCTAGGCATTGGAGAAGAGGGTAACATTGACTCAAGAGAGTCTAGAATGTTGAGAGTTGTCCCACATCGGTGAGGGACAAGGTTTGCTATGTGCTTATATGGTCTTGGGTTACTCCTCATATGGCCAATTGGTTTTATGGTGGAACCTCAATTCCATCATGGTATTAGAGTGGGTTGTCCTAGTGTGAAGCCAAACAGCCACACGCGCTCCACGTCACCTAGTTGTTGTCCACGTGTAGGCTTGAAAATCCACCACACGTGCGGGGGCGTGTTGAGAGTTGTCCCACATCGGTGAGAGACAAGGTTTGCTATGTGCTTATATATTCTTGGGTTACTCCCCCATATGGCCAATTGGTTTTATGGTGGAACCTCAATTTCATCATAGAGATCTTATAGGGTCCAATAGACTAAATTAGCACTTCTACCCGTAAGAAGCTATTATAACCGGATTCTAATTGTCCATAAGAAATAAGTACTTATACTTTATACATACTTTTTTCATTCTTCAGAGCCTACTCTTGTTGAAGTTGTGGTTGGGTTTCAGAGACCTTAACCCCATATGCAAGATCATGAACCGTGTACTCCAAAATCCGAGTGGTTGGGTGGTTTTGTGATGCTGAGTTTGCTCTATTCTCTTAGAAAGAGGGCAAGGGTGTGTGGGAGAAAGAATTCTAAAAAAAATGAAGGGGCAAATTGATATTGAATCCTACATTGATAAGAGGATAGATCTTGCATATGTTTATAAGTAATTGCCAAGGCATAAATGTATCCAAGAGCAATATTCTCCAGAGGAAAATCACTTAAATCAGTGAGGTTAATTTAAAGATCATGTCCAAGGAAGGGTGCATCGAATCTCCACGAGCCATCCAAAACAATGGTTCGACGGCCAAAGCTTTTGGAAGCAAATTAGCACTGAAAAAGTGCATTATGTTCTTCTTAAACAGCGAAATTAGGTGCACGTAAAACTCAATCAAACTATACGTTTGTTCAACTCTTATATCTCAAACCTGCTTCCTATGGCCGACTGGCACATCAGAACGACATAAAAGGAACTAGCAACAGTAACATCATGCATTTTAATGTGATGATATGTCATCGATCTCAACATCAGTTCAAGTCCACAGATCCGTCAAATTGTTACAACATAGGATGAATATCATCAAAAGCAAAAATTTCATTCAAAACTGAGACAGATCATATATTTTCACACCATACTAATCACCAAATGCATTACATCATTGTTTCATAGTCATACGGCAAGATGCATACATTAAGTGGAGATCATAATAATCCAAATGCCAAATCCCATTAATTTAATTTTAAAGCCTTACCTCAATTATAATGTAAACTGAAATAACAAACATAAATGTAGCTGAAAACCCCATCAATTTAAACTTCTCTCATCTTGTCACAAGTTCATCTTCTACTCTTCAATCTTCTCGACTGGAACTTCTGTGTTTGCTTCCTCTGCTGCTGCTTCAACTGCTTTCTCTTCCTCAACTGGAGTAGCTGCTGGTGCCTCAGTTTCAATGGTCTCTTCTTTGGTCTCCTCAGCCAGGGCAACACGCTCTGCTGTTATCACCTCTTTAGGCTCTTCTACTTCTGTTTTCTCCGTTTCTACTGTTGGCTTCTCCGCCTCAGCTGCCTCGGCCACCTTCGCTTCCTCTGCCACCTCCTCCTCGGTCTCAACTTCAGCCGGAACTGGAGCATCGGCTTCAGGAGTAGCTGGTTTCTCTACTTCTGCTTCTACTGGTGGTGTTGTTTCCTTTGGCTCTTCGGTGGTCGGAGCCTCAGGCTCTGTGGCAGCTGGTGCTGCAGCTACAGGCTCTTCCACGGTTGCCTCTTCAGTCTTGGTCACCTCGATTGTCTTTGGCTCATTCTCTTCCAACGCTGCTGCTGGTGCAACCTTTAGAACACAATGTTGTTGAAAATCAGTCATATTTCAGTTGCAAAACTAATAATCCAACAAAGTTTTAAGACGATCTAATATACGTAATAGTTCGTCCAAAGGAACGGAGGTTCTGCAAAAAGAACTTCTGATATACATTATACCGCAAATCATATAATCTTAAGTTCTCAAACGGATCAATTAGCTTTCAAGATTGTACTTGTATGCAAATAAGTGAAGGTATTTCTTAGAGCAAATGATAAATATAAGGAAACTAATTGCATGAACTTATAGATATGTATAAAAGAGCGATCTCAAACCAACAAGGCTCCTCGCTTTGCGAGGGTAGTCGGGTGAGAATGCCTGTCGTGGCATTACCTCAACAGTGGCCATCGCTATAGCAAATGAAAACTGAACAAAAAAACCTTGGAAAGTTGGGAGGAATGAAGGGTGCTTAATTGCTAGTGAGTGAAAGAAATGATCAAATGTGAGAGCTATATATAGATGCGAGAGTGCCTCAACCTAATAAAAAAACTGAATAGGAGAAAGAGAGAGTTTGAGCACTTGAAGAATCTTTTTTGACACCTCATGTCACTGACCCAAATTAAAAAGGACATTAACTTGTCTAGTTGTAAATGCTTTTTGCTTGATTTTTATATATTTATCTAATACTTTTTCGAGGAATATTAAGAAGATTTTTTTAAAAGTGAGACTATTCATGGACTATCTGTCAGTTCATGTTTTTTGTACAATATTTTATAATGTTGACACAAGAATTAACGTTAAATTGTGAAATGACAGATAATTCATGAAGAATCCCACCGGAAGAAAATTGCAATGAAAATAAAATATTAGCTTTGTAGACAATGAATTGGAATGGGAAATGGTGGAGGCCATGTCTCATATCAGCATCATATCTTTCTTTTGAGTGGGTTTTTGTGTTTTGTGCAATGGGGTGTGTATGTGGCTGACCATCATGCACTCATGTTCTTGTATTGTGCCTTCGTTTCTTTTCCCATTAATTTTTTGTGTTAGTAGGCCTAACCTATCACTAAATAAGCTTAGCCTAGTTTATATACAAACAAACCTTTCCTTTTTTTGATGCAAAATAGCAAAATGTTTAATAACTCCGTTTAGTCAATACAATACAAGATATACATGATAAATGTGAGTTAGATGAGTCATTATTTAAGCTCTTCAACATCTATAAGAAAATATAAAAAAAATCTTTAGATTGGTTCCCAAAATACTAAATGAAAAACCTCCACAAGTTACTTAAATAGTGTCTACGTTTTAAAAAAGAGGTTTAATTCACAATATTAATTTCAATCGCATGTGGTTCGATTTTCTAATGAATATGTCATAACTGTTTACAACATAAATTATTTTGATCAAGTTAATGAATTCGTTCCTTTGCATACTCAGTTCAATCGCATTTTTTGTGTATTGCATTATCAAATACAAAATTCTGAATAACTATGACATGGGGCCATTGAGCATGAAATAAAATAAGCATGTCACCAGCTATAATTCCATTTATTTAAAAATCAAAAGATTCGTAGACAATTAAAAAGAGAGGGTACAAACTTGATTACATTGTTGTTTAATAGTTAACAAGGTGGCGGCAACTTTTACTATTTCTAGTCAAATTGTTTTACCATTTTTAAGGTTTCAACTCATCATCTTAATCACTCCGTCCATTGAATTGAAACCAAAAGAAAACAACTCGATGGATGTCGTCAGGATCTTCTTCAAATTTTTTTTGTGGGAATTCGAATGATTAATTAATTGTATCTATTCATCGTACATTGTGTAATTAAAAATTATTTTAAAATTTTTATTTAAAATTGAATATAAATAGAACTTAACAAAAATTAATCACACAATTTATAATAAACAAACATGATTGATTATTTTCCAAATTTGCATTAAGAGAATTCTCGTCATTTGGTCATATCCATCAATGGACGTGAGCCAAACAAAAGAAAACAACCTATCAAAAGGCCGGTGCCTGAGGGGGTGGGGACCCGACATCACCCCCTTACGATCATTACCGTCTCATGCCCGTGTGGGACCAGCATGTAAACAAATCAAGCGCTGCCGTGGCTTGCTTTTCCTTTCCTTTCAGCCCATTCCTCTTGGCTTAGGCTGCTAGGCAAGGCAGGGCAACCGCCCTTTCTAAAGATGAGCGAATGCGTGGGCCCCCGCGGGCCATGGTCTTGATGCTTTCCAGGTCGGATGCTCGTGACTGGGGACCCCACTTGCAGCCTCCTAATGTGAGAAAATTTTAATTGTGATGGAAACATAAGTATTATATCACGTATTTTAATAAAAATGGTGGAAAATTTTATTTTTTAAGTTATTAAATTTTTAGTACACATATCACATCATTTATATAATGACACATGATGTATACCATTTCGTGTACTGTTCACACTGAAAAACCTCTCGTCTGGTGTGCCCTTCTGGAATACAGTGGTCGCTCTGATTATACCCTCTACTGCACACGTACTATTCTGCCCTCTTGGATTCATCATGCATGTGCCATGCATAGTATACGCAAAGAAAAGGACGCATTCGTTATTGAATTTTGATCCAAAAATTAAATTTACTATGTTATTGTGGATCTCTATAACAACAAAAATAATAGTAATACGTACACGCATGATTCTCCAAATTAACTCTTGATTTTGGACACTAAGTAACAAAAACAAACGATGCATTGCACTCGACTTGTGTGCTATCTCGCTCATCAAATTGATACTTCGTTGATGTGATTTGGTTTAGCGGCATTTAATTTTTGACCTTTTTATTTTGTAATTAATTTTCAATATGAGTATCGCAACGCTAATAATCTGATGCTGGTTGAATTAGTTTAGCAACATTCAATCTTTAAATTTGTTGTCTCGTTATTAATTTCTAATACGAATGTAAGGTAAAATTGTCCAATATTTGGTCGGATTCCAAAAGGGAACATCATCTTTTCCAAATTTGTACTGCAAGGTGAATTAGTTGAGGAAAAGCTAAAAGTCGGGGCGGTGGGGAGTGTCCCACACCAAGTGGACCCCGTGAGAATTAGTATTACAAGTGATCGAACCAATAAATATAAATAAATAAATAATTACTTATACCTTATTAGAAGTGAGACCTATTTGTATTGAGAACCTTATATTTATTAGAATGGTTGTACAAATATGATATGAATAATGTGGTAAATGTAGCATTATTAAAAAAAATATACAACTTACTACTTGCTTTTTTATATATAAGAAAAGTTCACTTGTGAGTATCTCAAATTAATCATTCAATGTTATACATTATAGCTTTCTCATGTAGCAATTTGTGATCAACTTGGGATCTACTATGACTGCAGCCATGTCTATGCTTAGAAGTTCTTCTAGTCTAAAGAATTAAAAAAATCTTGTATGAGAGTCTGACCAACTAAATGATCAAACTCTCTCACAAGAGGAGTCCCGTTTCATTTATGGTCACATCGAACGCCAACACATAAAAAAAAGGCTGAAGGGACTAGTTCATGACTTAATATCGGTATAATGCTACTCAAATTTCCTGTATGTTCGATAGAGCCAAAAATTCTCCCTCACTAATCGGAGTATGCCGATTACCCTCAAACCGTACAAGATAGTTAACGCCTATTATACGGTTTTCTAACTTCACTTCTTTTTTCTAATTGTTCCGAATGGATGGAATGACTAATCAAACAACCCTACTAAAGTTTTATCCTGTAACAAATTAAGCGAGTCTAACAACTAATGTGTTTGGTTACACTGTTACACATCATGTTCTGAATTGATTTGAGTCATTCAAGATGTCAAAGCTTCCATAAGAAGTGGGACCCACGAGTCAACGTCCAGTCACCAATTCCGTGAGTCCAAGTTGAGTGAAGGTGTGTACACGTAAGCTTGAGTTTGGCCACTCTGGAAGTGTAAAAGTAGTAAGGAAATGATCATCCACTTTGCCCATACGCCTGTCCAAATTTCTTTCTTTATTAGCTAGTAGATCATAACGCAAGATTTTAAGAGAAAGACCAATCTTTCGTTTCTATAAGCTAGCACCGATCAATTGTGGCTGAAAACGGCAATATGCACTCGAGGTTTCTCGCATACTTGGGTTTCATCTTTACTCTATTTATATCTCTTGGAAAGCAATTTTTTGACATAAAATAGCAAACTTTAAGCGTGAGCTTGATATATTCTGATCATTGTGAAAATTGAAATCCGGCGTATTTTGCTTAAATTGTAAAATTGGAGGGAAACATCCACCAAATCATTCCGGATCATTTTGGTTTGTTTATAAAGAAAAAGAAAAAAACAGAACCATCGCTATAAAACTTGTGAAGAGCGATGTAGAGATACTAGTTAATTACATATAAGATTGTCCTCTACGGAAGGGCGGTGAGTTTTAACGTAACTAGAAAGTTTTAATTTGTCAAACTATCTAAAGCTTAATCAGGCACTATATATAGCTTTCGGTAAACATATTTTTTTTTTTTCAATCTTTGCCATATATATGCGTTCACTTCTATCCTTCGCATTGGAATTGCAACAGTTGGGCAACGCAAACATCTTTTTCTCCCCTTTAATTCTTTCCACTCCTTCGGTAGGCACTCTGCCCCCTTCTTTTTCTTGCATATTTTCTCTTTGTCGATTCAGCTGGTCTACCACAAAAAACGGCGGGCCTTCTTCGAACGACAAAGATTTGTTTGACAATCAAGATCTTCCGAAGTTTCGGGCACTAATGAAGGAAGGGGAAGGCTGCAGCTTCAACTGAATCTTAGTTCTTTCTTCTACTGCATCTATAAAGTTGCAGACCATATTCAAAGCTAATCATGTTAATTAAACTATTTCTAACACTTCTGTTCTTCACCCACTTATTTGCACTCTCTTTTTCCGGCAAATTTGAAAAAAAATCATTTCAAGAGTTACTTTTCGGACAAAAAGAAAACGAATTACAAGTTACAAGCAGCAATGTGTTTGTTCAACGAAAAAGAGTGTCTTGTTTAATGATCAGAACAAATTTAAGCTTAAGCTTCTACAAACTACCTAGATTTTTTCGTAGGTCAACTGACTTTACTGCTGGGTGGACGAAACCCAGGAGTGGAGCACGTGAGCAGAAACGATGCTTCAGTCGAGCAGCCAACTGCATAATCTCAGCCTTCATCTGGCACGTTTTCTCAATACTGCTTCAGCGCGATGCTCAAATTTTGGTAAGGCCCAGTCATGCTGGACTATATCGAGGCTGTCCTTCTCGGCTCCCAAACTCTGATCAATTCAAAAAGAAAACAGCAAAAGCCTTTGAATTAGAATTCGTGGTACAGAGCCACGAGTACTTTTGACTTGGGTCAAATTTCTTTCCAGAAACGTTAAAGCCATATATTTAACAAATAATATGGTAATGCTCAAATACTTTTAATTCAGATTTGCATTTAATTAATCATATTTCCAAATGTTTTCATCCAAAATATTTAAATGTGAACACGATGCACACGAATATCCAGAATAGCAATGGTTGGAACTTCACATGAATGCTTCTTATCAGGTATATCAAACTACAAAAGCACAAGTCTATTAAAGCTACAGATAAAAGATAGTCGTTCTGTTACAAATTTGACCATTCAAAGTGATGGGTGCTTCACATTCTATAAAAAGTTTAATAAGGAGAGGGCATCCATTGTCAAGTGAGTAAGTCGACTGGACAAGCATATAAAGCCCCAACATATTTGTCCCACAAGGAAAAAGGCCTGACCTTAACGTTCACATGACTTGACAATAAATGTACTAAAAGAACAATGGCAACGCATGGACTCCAAGGTCTAAGGTGGATACTTTCAAGAAACTTAGTTGGATAACAGTGCATAAATAGATTTGTCAAACAAAATTAAAGAAAAATAATAATGGAATCAGAAATCTTCAAATATTAATGACTCTGAAACCTTAAGGAATACAAAAAACTACTTAAGTTCATACCTTTGATGGATCAAAGCCAAAGCCACTCATTTGCATCATTTTCTGAGTATCATCCATGGCTGCATAGCAAAAGTTAATAGTTTGTCAACCTCCTAGACCATATAAACTCTATCTCATAGCTGCAGTGCTGCATGTGTGAAAAGAGAAAAAACATCCATCTTGGAGGATGAAAAATATCATGATCTAACAATCATATAAGGAGGAACTGACCATTTTCTTCTCCCAAAATGAGACTGAACAAACCTCTTAATCCAAACAGATTAAGAAAGTACCTGAGAGAATGATTTTGAATAATCAGAGACAATCAGTTGAAAAAAAAAAACCAAGGGGAGGAAAATGAACTTTACATAACTAGATATATCAAAATATAAACAAGTACCATGAGCGGCTACTGACGTAGCTAACATCAACAGTGCTCAAGTCAATCCCATTCTGCAGCATAGACCTGAACCTTTGAGTAAGAGGAAAGGGAATTTTGGCTGCGGAGAAGACAAGGAAACACTGATCATAACATGATATATTCAATGACAAGCTATTATACAGGCTGAGCATAAAGGAAAGGAAAAAGTCCGATGATAAATTTATGCAAGCATATAACCGAAAAATCGGTTTCAGAGGAATTGAAACATACCTGCAACAAATCCAGAGAAGAAAAAATTGACCCATGCAAAAGTAAGAGTCTGGCCAACAGACAGGTAGTCATAAAAAAATAGTTCCCATATCTGACAAAAATAAGTCAAATTACAGTACAATCTCAAGCAATTTGAAATACCTGGGGTATTATCATGGACAGATTTTTCTTCATCATATCCATGGCCATGTTGGGATCAGAGAACATTTGCGCTTGTGGATTCTGTGCCTGACCCTTAGGAACAATTAACAGCCCATTTTCCTGCCAGGTGAAACATGTTTAACGCAAGTATCAACAGAATGACAACAAGAAATAGCATACTACAAGCTAGTTTCAGCGAATCTTCTGTAAATGAACCCTTGAAAAGTTAATATAAATCGAAGTTTTGACACCAAATCACACAGAAGGCAATGGAATTTTAGTAAATTAGGAAGCATTGAAATTTAGTACAAAAAACACTTCAAGAGCTCAATTGGAGAAAGGAAATAAAAACTCATCTATCCACATGCCCTGTTCTAATTGATTCGTAGTTGTGAGATTACAGAAAGCTACTCATCTCCCATTACAAATTCAGCTAGCTTAGTTTTGAAGTATTGGGTTTGAAGCGCTTTCTTCTAAAGTGTAATGCTCTAATTGACATACTCATGGGTTTCTTTCTATGTGAAAATCCCATGTAAATTCTCATATTCATCTGCTCATTACAATAAACTATGCTGTAAGTTTTCGACAACAAAAGGAGACGAAGAATTCTCGTTGTCCGACAACTTCCAATTTCCAATCCAGATTACATAAGCCCAATGCTAAACTCTAACTCATCAACAAATAAAATTCCTTTTCGGCTTACGGCTTCTTGATGAACAAAAAGCATGTCAATTTGAGTGCTCTTAAAAAAGAAAAGAAAAAAAGCATGCCTAATTAGCAACCAAGAAGAATTATTAGCAAACCTCATTGTTATAATACAATCGGCGAGCACGAAACGACTTTGGAGGTATGAAATTAGCAGCAGCACGTAAATTCCGAGCCCTAATAATTAATTGCCTGAATTCGAAACGAAAAGCAATTCATGAAGTCAGACATATTAATATATCCCAAATACATACACATACACTTACATACATACAGATCCATGTAGTATAGTAAGCAAGTGTAATACCCTTCTTTGACGATTTTGGCATCGGGGACTTGGTTGGAGCGCATGAGCTTGGAGACGAAGTATCGGAGGACGCCGATGAGGACCATGACCACCGAGAGAGGGATGAGAACCCAGTCTCTGATGGCTGTGTCGAGCACCAGATCTGCCGCCATTGGACCTTCGCGGGCAGTCACAGCAATCAGAGCAAAACGAGAGTCTTTGGGTGCGTTCTCTCTCTCTCTCTCTCTCTCTCTCCTGGTCTGCCTCTCGTGTCAGGAATGCGAAAGTGAAAAGACCAAAGGCGGAGCGGGAAATTGGTGTCCTTCTTGGAAAGTCAAGGGTATTTTGGTATTTAAGCATTGGTTGGATTCATTGACTGACTGACCCAATGAAGAGAGAGTAACAGGCCCAGCCCAATTGTACTCAAACCCAAAATCTTTTTCGAATACGGCACCAGCCCAAATATTTTTCGAAGACTTAACACGAACGGTTTACTCGCCTACGATCTTGCATAAATGCACAAGAGAAACTTACTTATAATTGAGGCACTACTTTAGTGGTATCTCAAATCACTTGTTCATATTCGTGTTTAATTGACTTAAAAATACAGCTACAATATTGTACCAGTTGGTACTTGGTAGGTATTCAATTAATAATTACATTCATCTTCTTTTCAGAAATGTGATGTTTATGGAACCACTCCTCCATATTGGACCCCTTGGAGTCATTGACTGATAAGTTGGGTTGTAATATCTTTATGTTTATAGTTTCTTGTGCTAATTATTCGTTGCAGAAAATAATGGGAATTATGATTGGCATAATGGATAAGATGGGTTCCAATGCAACACATATCTAAAAAAAAAATATTTGGGGCTCACTATTACTTTATATTATTTTATCTATTTTTAAACTTTAAAAATCAATAAAAGATAGTTTTGGAATCTAATAAATTGTAGAATAATATTCAAAGATCTTGCAACATTTTTCTTAGCTCTCATGCAAATTATTTTTTAAAACTAAAAATTTCATTTTTTTTCCACAAAAACTATGAGTTATAACCCACATTTCAAAATCAATTTTGAGAATTTTTACAAGATTTATTATTCTCGTCGCACCACATGTTTCTTAAAATTAATTTAGGACATTCCGATGATTTTTGACACATAAAAAAATATCAGGGGGCCCCATCATTAATTTATATTATTTTTTCTAGTTTTCAACTTTAAAAGTAGTTTATGGATCTAATAAACGGTAGGATCATATCTAAATGTCTCACAACATTTTCCTTAGCTCCCACGCAAAATATTATAACCCACGTTTTCAAATCAATTTTGATAAATTTTTAGATTTACTATAATACAAAATTTGAGTTATTCTCATCGCACCACATGTTTCTAAAAAATTATTTAGGACGTTTGGAAAGTTTTCGACACATGAAAAAATATTTGGGGCCCACTCTTAGTTTATATATATTTTTTTTCTATTTTTCAGCTTCAAAAATCAATAAAAAATAGTAGGATCACATCTAAAAGTCTTGCAATATTTTCTTAGCTCCCACACAAAATATTTTCTAAAAGTACAAAGTTCAATTTTCTTCACAAAATTTGTGAGTTATAACCAACTTTTTCAACTTGATTCTTTAAATTTTTAAAAGATTATTCAATTTGAATTGTCTAAAATTCATTTACCATCAAGAAAGCCACAAAGCAAATAAATCAAAGTTAAATAGGAATTTGCCGCGAGGTAAGAAGATACGAAAGTTGCCGTTAAAACTAACATTTACTGCCATCTATGGAACTACAAGGGTCCTTCCACGCTGTACAGAGCTTCTTATCATTCTGTCACAGTTATGGTTAGGAGAAGACGACTAAAAAGAAGTAACCTAGGCAATGGCATAATCTAAGAAGCTTGTTGCCGTTAACCCACAGCATATAGCAATCCTAGATACACATAACCACGTCAATGCACAAAAAGAGACGACGAAAAAGAAGAAAAAACGGATATAAAGAAGTGTTCTTTCCTATCTTTTCTATGAATCAGAAGAGAACAGGTCGCAAAGGTCCTATGCACCTGCAAAAGAATAAACACAGACCATTTCATTGATTGTCTAAAACACATCGACATTGAATATTCACACAATTTCATTAAGAAATAAATGAGACGAATTAAACAAATGGAGCTTATACTAACCAGTCAACACTACCAGAAATCATAACTGTTTGAATAAATGATAGCGATCTAACATCTCATGTATCCCCAAAGCAGAAATGCTTTTGCATCCAAGAAGTTCATGGAGCTTTGCGTCGCAATATATCACTGTAGAATTTAAAGGATCCTATGGAAATACAAGCAAAGCGCCATTGTAAGTCTTATTTCCAAATACACTTTGATGGGGAAGAAAGGTTCATGCCGAGCAAGGCGGCAGTTAAGCAAGTAGAAAGGTATGGAGAATTACAGCACACACTAGCTAAAAGCAATCCAGCTGGTGATTGATAATGGAATAATGGAGATAAATACAAGTACCCAATAAAATAATCATCTTAGATCTACGAGGGAGAAGATGTACAAAATTCAGCACTTGGATACTTACCTCCAAACGGTTAACCTTTACATACTCCCAAACAAGTCTTCTTGCCTCAGATAGGAGCATCTCCCTTCCTCCAAAGCCCAAAAAGTTAGCTAGTGCTTCAGATATTCCTACAGTGGGAGACCCCGGTTGCGCTTGCGCTTGCGCTTGTGGTTGAGGTTGAGGTTGAGTATTCTCAGTTGTAGACTTGGCCTCTACCTTCAATCGTTTAGCTTGACTTGGCTCTTCTGCATATACAGAGGAGAAGGATATAAAATTCATCTAGCCATCATAAAACAGTATCTGTACCAATACTTAGTGTTTACGTACTGTTAGGTCCAAGGGGTATAATATGTTTAGATAGCAGCTTATTCATTTTGAACATGTCAGTACAGTCTGTCTCGAATACCACACGCAAGGCATCGTCACAAATTATCTTTCTCTTATTACTTGGATCTTGGAGGTTGTTTTTCCTTATGTATGCCCAGAGCTGCTTCACAATCTGAAATAAGCAAAAATCAAATCTTAATACACACCCACAAACCTACATTAAGATTTACCGAGCAAAATCTGAGGCACGTCATTGAACATAATAAGTTAGCAAAAAAGACAATACAGGTTTATTTGGGAGTAATAACCTCAGTCCTCGGCAAGGCCGGTTCACCAACAACAGCCTCAAGCTCAGGTGAGACACCACAGACTTTGTTAAGACCCCCTGGCCCCCCTCTTCTCTTGGTTCCAGAAGACGGAGCACTGCAGTAACATTTCGGAACTCCAGCATATCAGTTCATCCGTTGCAGCATGAAATAAAATGAAGCACAATAGATTACTTGCAACTTCAAAACAACAAGATAATATTTGAGCTATAGGTGAATGAAAGGATGATGCTGCTTTTCCCAATAGTTAATTCCCAAAGCCTATTAACAGGATGAAACTTTAACCCACTAAACCTCCAAACTTATGCAATATTAACGCCCAACCGAACTGACAAGCGAATTAGTTTAATTAGCCACACCGTTAATTAGAGTGAAACTCTTACTAATTGACCCCCTACAGTCCTACTAGTTCGTATTTCACGTTTTTGGCAAAGGGACAAATGACAGCATTTTGAGTCTTTGACCTTTATCCGAAAGACAATTCGTCAGCGAAAAAGGTTAAATGTTTCCAATCACAATACTAACTGCTTTGGATTTTTGGATTCTTTTCACCCAAAACTGTTTTGGGGGGGAATAAAAAAAATAAAAATAAAACTGATTTTGAATGTTTACTAAACACAAAAAATCTGGGAGCTTTTTTTCAAAAAATTTCAGCAGTACCAAACTGGTACTAAGAAGGGTTTAAAGGCCAATTTCAATATTTTTGTTCCCTCATTTGTTACAATCGATTTTCACATTAGGCTCAATTTACCCGAAAGAGAAAACGTTTAGTGAGAAATAGCAATTAAGATATGCAAATTAGCAAATTTTGGTGGAAGCAAACAGGAAAAAAAAAAGTTGAAATTTCGAAAAATTTGAACTTAACGAAATGTTGATAATTGCAATATCTAGGAACATGGGCACCAATGATTTTCTTAAACATGCAACCTTTGAAACGTAAAGGAAAGCAAAACCCTAAAATCCACACTTTCTAATTTCAAAATTTGAAAAAATGAAATCCGAACCTCACTTTGGGGGTTTCCGGGGCGGATGTGGGAGCATTTTGGGGGAAAGCCTCGGTCTTCACAGGCAGAGGCTGCGGCTGAGGCTGAGGCTGGGGCTGCGGCTGAGACTGAGGCTGAGCGCGTAGTTGCTGATGCGGCGGTGGCGGTGGGTGGAAGCTGTGGGGTTCGGTGGCGAGGTGGTGGGAGTGGAGGGCAAACTGGGGAGGGAATTGTTGGGGGAGGAATTGAGGGTGCTGGTTGTGAGGGTGGTGGCTATGGGGGTTGGGGTTGTAATGGAGGGCAAAATGGGCTTTTGGGGGTTGGGGTTGTGGCAGTTGGGCGTAGGGGCGGAGGAGGAAGTCGATCTGGTCGCGAATGAAGCCGGCCTTGTGGGAGAGGTCCAACCCTAGCTTGGCCTCGAGCTGCTGAACGACGCCGTTTACGGAGGCG
Source organism: Pyrus communis (assembly GCF_041283825.1). Classification (NCBI taxonomy): domain Eukaryota; kingdom Viridiplantae; phylum Streptophyta; class Magnoliopsida; order Rosales; family Rosaceae; genus Pyrus; species Pyrus communis. The sequence goes on from NC_142569.1 coordinate 442,434, forward strand.
ACGTCGTTAGGGCCTGATTGACGGAGCACAGTCTCCACACCTTCCGCAATTTCTTGGTCCGACGCCATGGCGCTACATATAGTAACTGAATAAACGGAAAATCAAACGCCCTTCTATGTCTCTCTGTCTGCTCTCCCTCGCTCTGTCTCTCTCCTCCTCTCTCTGTCTCTCTCTACTCTCAACCACTCACTCTTATAATTCTGCAATGACGAAAATATCCCTTTGTGTTTGTTTTGTCAGCAAAAAGTCGGTAATACTCATTCTTTGAGATATAAATTATTGGAAAAGGGAAATGATATTTAGGCGCATTTTTTTCTTTGTGCACATTTTGTTTAATTTTTCTTCTTTTTACTTTATAAACTCAAAAGATCATAAATAATTAAGAGTGTGTATATTCAAGAAATAAGGGTGCGAAAATTAAAATTTTGAGAATAAATAGAAAAAAATATTTGTCACCTCTAGAGCTTTACAAAACTTATACTAAAAAGCTACTGTAGTGGTATTTAAAATTAATTATACATAGTATGAATGAAAAAAATAAACTTGTGAGAATAACTTATTTTAAAATAAATAGAAAAAATATATATTCTTTTTCACCTATAGACTTTTTCAAAAAATATTTATTTATATCAAAATATTATTATAACGATATTCAAAATTAATCATATCTTATTACATATTTAAACTTTCTTCCAGGATAATGCATAATTGTCTTGACATTGTCACTACCGCATCTCTTCTTGTACACGAAAAATCATCTCCTTCTTTCTCTCCTAATTTAATTTTTGAAAATAATAAAGTACCCTTGTTGTGTGTAAAAGATTTGCGGCAAATATGTCATCTGCAAAAGTTAAAAGCTGATTTTCTTTCTTTTTCCATTTTTTTGTTTTCACTTTTCAAATTAGGACAAATTAAATATAAAGAGATAACGAGGTAGAGAATAAAACTTGTCTTGTCTATAGATACATAAACGAAAGTTTGACGATTGAATTAGTGCAATACTCCAACCAAAAACGGCTGATGTTTCCTTCATGGGAAAATTTTTTAGTGTGTTCTAAACACGATGTGGTATACCGTACATGGTAAAATAAATGGAGAAAAAAAATTTATTTTTCAAATATAATGACATGCAGTATAACATTTCGTATTTCGGACACATTGAAAAACCTTTCATTTGCATCGTGGATAAGAAAAAGGATAAGATCGAGGATCCCGAATATCCTAAAATCATATCAATTCATCGTACATCGTGCTGTCAGAAATCATTGTAATTTTTTTTATTTAAAATTAAATATAAACAGTATTTGATGAAAACTAATCGTACGATACATGATAAACGGATGTGATCGAAAGATTTCCGAAATCCTCACAAAAAAAAATCCCGCGAGGATTCTCACAAAGAGATCCTCTCTAGAAGGACAAATGTAGTCAGGAAAACAAGATTTATGGTTTTGACTATGGACCGTTTGATAGGGATTGGTGCGGTTTAGTCAACCACTGTTGGAAGTTGTCGCTTGATCCGAAGGTGGTGAGAGTAGTTTGAGTTATCTATCAGCAGACAGACCATTTTCAGATCTTTACCTACCACATACCTCTCTTTCCGTGTGGGATCACTTGCAATGTACAACAGCAGCAAGTCTCAAATCTAATCATACTTGAGAGCCTGAGAGATATATGCTTCACTACTACTTAACAAGCCATTCTTGGCGTTCAAAAAATGACAAGAAAAACAAATTCATGTCGGATATTATGTAAAAAACGATAGGAAATAGTTGCTATGTTAGATAAGAGAAGCAACAGCAATGCTTCGTCACAAAAAGGTTTTTTATGTCAGAGAGTAGTCTTAATTTCCCACTAAAATGAAGAATGCGTGAAATTAAAATAAGAGCAATCATGTCAAATTAATGTTTTGCCAGTGCCACACAATTCATGACCCATGAAATTGAATCGAGGAATTCAATAAAATGTTGACCCAACATGGATACCGATCCAACTTGAACGTAAAATAGCAATACGCTTTCATTTACGGTCCAACCCAAAGTGTGATGTTGACTAAAAAGAAGGTTTGTAATGCTGTGGACTTATGAACGTTTTATGGCTTTTATGAATATTTGCATTAACATTTTGAGATAATTTATAAGAGGAGAATTATTATGGTGGTCAAATATTTTCTCTTTAATTCATTATATTTTACGGAATTTTAACGAAAAACTTATAATATTGTTCACTTTAAAGAAAAATCATATTTTTATATTAAAAAGTTAATCATGATACTATTCACTTTACCTTTTATTTTGTCCTTATCATTAAAATTCAAAGTGTTCAAGTCATTTTCATTAGTTTTCCTTATATTTTAAACTCAATTTTTTTTGAAAAAAATTTGTTTATTCTCCCTTTAGTATACATTATTGTAAAATATCGTTTGTAATAAAAATAACTTAATCCTCTATTGTTTTTGTTTTCAAATAAATGATTTGATATTTGCAAAGATATTTTGTGGCAACAAGTAATAGTTAATCACAATTCAATATCATAAAAACATCTCTCTCTTGTACTCGTACGAGTTGAACATACTCTCTTTACTCATACGAAGATTGAAAACCGTTAAATCAATTGATAATGTACAATTCACTCGCAACAAGTAACAATCAATCACAATTCAATATCAAAATTTACTCGCAACAAGTAACAGTTAATCACAATTCAATATCATAGAAACATCTCTCTCTCTCTCTCTCTCTCTCTCTCTCTCTCGTATCCATATGAGTTGAACATACTCTCTGTACTCAAATCAAGATTGAAAACTGTTAAATCAATTGATAATGTGCACTTACTATTCTATTGTTTACTTTGTAACTTTGTATGAGCAAGGTAAAGGCTCCACTATTATTTTCGATATCCTTATATTTATTTTTACCTTATGTAATGTACCATAAATAAATTCTAACTTGCGTGCGAAATAATAAACACATTCTCGAACCAACCGACTTAACCTACATATGCGTATTAATTTCGACATTATACTACCAATTAAGGTAAAAATGATGAGTCCTTGTACCCAAAGAGGAAAAAGAATCAACACACAAAAAAATAGAAAAAAAATATGAAACGCAGCGTTTCAATGTCAGGTTCTCCTAACGTGGTTTAATACAGGAGAAAAACTTGGTAGGAAATGCTAAAGATGGCTCTGGTTCTTAACCTAATCCCGCCATCCCAAGCGCAAACCCTACTCCTTCAGTCGTCGTCGTCGTCCTCCTCCACTCGCCCACTGCCGACTGTCATTTCCCGCCCAAATGAAGCAACCCAAGGCTGGAATTCTCTGCTGTTCAAGCTCAAGTGCCGCGGCAGGTTCTCTTGTCTTTTCTCAGACAATCGCAAGCAGGTCCCAAAGTTCCCAAATTTCAATTCAATTTCCCCCTTTTGTTTTCTAATATCCCTGATATGTTATACTGCATTCATTGGATGGTTTTGAATATTTTTTTTACCGGGAAATGAAGAACCTATGTTTCTAATTTGTCAGAAGAGACGGTAAAATTACCCAATTTTCAGAATTTTGACAGCTGACAATGTGAATTGTGAAGAATTTTAGACAAATTGAGAAATCAGATTCAGTTGGGTTTGTATTTTGTTTGGCAATTATGCAGTCCCTAATGTTAGTTACTCAGTGATTATGTTTTTTTTCCTTCTCGTGGTATCTGTCTCTGCTTTGCCATTTGCCCTGTGCGGTTTGAGGAACTGCATACTCAGTTAGTGTTGCATTTGAACGGTCAATTATGTCTGGAATACACCGCGTTGTTTTAGTGCCGGAGGGAAGTAAGATTAGTGAGTTTAGGAGCAATTTATGCATTGGTTTGAGTTCTGAATAAAAACCGAGTATTTGGTGGTTTGAGCATTCAATTTGTTGGAGAATTGTAATAAAGAATCAAGTGTTGTGAGCAAGAACATTATTTCGTACAATTATAAATATGTGGATGATTTTCTTTACAAAAAACATTACAGATGAAAATTAGGCATTTGATCCTTCATGTAGAATTCTTGAGTACATAATACATATGATTTATTGTTATATTCTCTTTCCCCTTTTTATCATTCGCCGAGTCCTTCTTTTCTTTGAGTTAATGATGCACACAAAAGGTTGTTCTACTTAGCTTGCGGAAAAGCTTATTTTGCCTATAACGTTCTTAGGATTAATCAAGGGTTATGGTCATGATCAGTATAGTTGTCCCTAACACCAATTTAAATGCAGGTTTCTCTTTCGTGTATGAATTTAACTTAACCATTGTACGGTTCCAGGACCAAGCTAGGAAAGCATTAGAAGGTGCACTTGGTGGAAAGAAAGATGAATTCAAGAAATGGGACAAAGAAATTAAGAGAAGGGAGGAGGTGGGTGGAGGAGGTAGCAATGGTGGAGGGGGATGGTTTGGGTGGGGTAGATGGTTTGGATGGTCAAATGATGGCAATTTCTGGCAAGAAGCACAACAAGCAAGTCTTGCTGTGATAGGTATCATCATGATGGTGAGAGATTTTCTTGTCCAATTTATAGGTTCAACTCAATGCCATTGTGTGGTAAATATGTAGGCCTCTCTATTTCTCTCTCATATGCTTATTCTTGATTTTCAGTATCTCATAATTGCAAAGGGAGAACTGATGCTTGCTGTCATCTTCAATCCGTTGCTATATGCCTTGCGAGGGACTAGAAATGGGTTTGCTTTAGTAACGTCTAGAATCTTGAGGAAGACAGCACCAGATGGCCATAATATCTCGATGAAGGAAGCCTACGGCACTGTCTCCGCTAAAGAAAGTGTTCTGAGAAAGTGGGGAAGTGACTAGGGAGTGATGATTTTGTTTCAGGTTTGAGATCACTCCCAACATGCATTGAGAATGTGACCACTATATTTTGTATCTCAAGTCCAGACTGTGTTTAAATCGCCGCAATGCCGAACCTTTGATCAACCTAGGATTTTTGTATGTTAGCTTTACAGGCCCTAGCATTCTGTAATAGAACACATGACTGAACACAACATAAAATGTTATTTTGTTCGACCTTGTGTGCAGAATGAATCAGTCCATGTTCTTTTCTATGATACTTGGATATATAGGTTGGAATTCGTTATGGGCACTTTACAAAATTTCCAACCCACTGTGATATTGCACTGGTAGTCCTTGTAGTTTACTCGAATTTTCACTTTTTATTCCTATAGCATTTTTGCTCCATTTCGTCGTAGTTTTGTTTTGTTTTCACTTTAGTCCAATTTGTCAACTAGAGTTGATTTTTTCCATCCAATATAGACTATGTAGTGCATATATATAGGAAAATTAACGAAAAGTCCAAAAAAACTTTAGTTTTAATGAAAAATGACAAATAAAGGTGTACTGAATAGTATCAGGGAAAGGTAACTTTAGTCCAATTTGTATTTTCACTTTTATTCCTATAGCATTTCTGCTCCATTTCGTCGTTGTTTTGTTTTGTTTTGTTTTCACTTTAGTCCAATTTATCAACTAGAGTTGATTTTTTCCATCCAATATAGACTATGTAGTGCATATATATATAGGAAAATTAACGAAAAGTCCAAAAATAACTTTAGTTATAATGAAAAATGATAAATAAAGGTGTAGTGAATAGTATCAGAGAAATGTAAAAATATGGTTTTTCGTTAAAAGTGAACAATACTGAGTGTTTCGTTAAAGCTTCCTATATATATTTACCTGAACCCAAGTTGGAAGAATTTTGCCTTATTTGAGGAATTAGACAAATCATGCCAACAGAATAAAACTACGAGGAAAAAAAATGAAAAGAAAGCACTACACAAGAAGTAAATTTCTGAGTAAATTATGGGGACTATGAGTAAATCACCGTTGACATCATTTAGTAGGATAAGGTTTTGTAGTCGTTGTATAAGTACAGTTCATCAAAAAAGCAAAAAAGAAAATGGGCATGGTGCATTTGCTGCCATCGAATTTTGAAGGACTGTCCAGATTTAGGCACAAAAGTTCGGATAATCAAGGAATTCACGAAAGTTTTGCTCTCTGGTAATTTGAATGACCAGCTTTGTGAATTCAAATTTGAAATCACGAAATATTCCAAACACGTCGTGGTCTCCCCCATAAAGTCTTGAGTTTTATTTCATTGGCTTATTTCACAATCATCCGAGCTGTATTTCCTTCCATGAACACCTAGCATACGCTTTATTGTTTGTCAGCAGAGAGCCACCTTTGTATCGGCAATTTATAGCCAGTATTGAGCACGATGGACCATCCATCGGGGATACAACTGTAGCAGTAGTCTCAATTAATTATGTACTGTTACGTTAGAAATTGACGTGAATACCACTGTATGATTAGCTTTTTATATCACCGGAAATGTATTTTCCTACCTCAACTTTTTCTGTGAAATGGCCTAATATAAAGGTTGACTAGATTCCAATAATAGGGTGCAATCAGAATCCAATCATTGCTTTGATTCCTCCGCGTTGGATCCTCTAGTTTTTTAAGTAGTTTTCAATTTCAAATAATTCCCAGAACTATTGGTCCAGTGGTAAATAGCGGATTACGAAACTTTCTTAAAACTAAAAAATAGCGGTCTCGGATTTGAAACTCATTGCTGGTGTGGAAGCTAGATTTGTGGCCAGGAGGAAGCTGAAATGTTTCTGTAAGTATTCCCAACCCCGGGAAGGGGTGAATAATCATGACTTGCCACCAGTGTTCCTTTTTTTTTTTTTTTAAATAATAAATAAATTCAAATAATCCCCTGCCAAGAAATTTAAATCCATCATCAGAGGCTAACCTCCCAAATTATTTGAAAATACTGCCATGCTGCTCATGCACGGAAAATGATCTGCCCATGAATTTTATAAAGCATTGTGGGGCTGTATAGTGCCACATTATTAGTCACGACTCACATATCAATTAACAAATAAAATTATACCATCTTATGGTGGTTTCAAATTCCATCAATCATTCGCACATATAAATAGGCTATTTGATCAAGATACTTATTTGATCGATCTCTTTTATTTGCACCTTTAATTGAAAGCTACAATTTTAAAAAGTAATAGCTAGAGAGTAAACATTACATCACGACCATTTAAATATAAAATAAACTCGAGCTCAAGTGCTTAAGAGAATATAATTACATTATGTGCTCTAACTAATATGATTATGTACTTGTCACGTCCAAAAACGCATGGTGAAAGTGTGAAACTGGGAAAGATAAAAATCGCACAAGAAGAAGGGGTCAAAGTTGCTATCTTTGGTCGACCTTTCTTCGGCTTTAGCTTGTCTCATCCGATGTCTTCGTTTCTGTGTTTCAAAAATTGAAAAGCCCTCCTCGAATCCTGGTCTTCGTGGAAGCTAGTGCTGCAAGAAGTAAGTGACCCTCACGATCTCTCCACCCTTCTCTCTCTCCCCTCTCTCTCTCTCTCTAAATTTCGGATCACCACACGACCATTCCTCTCTCCTTGAACACTCCTCAACAATCCCTTCTCTCCCACTTCCGCTATCTTTTTCTTGCTGCAAGGTTTTTCCTTGTTGGGTTTTTCTTAATCTTCTGTCTACTTTTCTGGGTTTTAATAAATTCCCTCATATTTTATTGGGCTTTTATCTCCCACATTTCTTGTTGTTTCCCACAGGGATTCTTCCAAGTGGGTGTTTTGTCTTGTTCTTTTTGTTTATTTTGTTCTGTTTTTTCACTTTCTACTTATAATACTTTGGTCATTGGGTCTACATTCTCTGTGCCCTTCGATCTTTTTGTTTGGGGTTGATGGCCTGTTGATGTCTCTGGCCGTTGGAGTTGTTTCGAGTTCCAAAAACATGGGGCTGGATGATGAAAACACCGCCGAGGTCTCCGACAAGATGGCGAAAACTGGTGGGGCAAGTGCGGATCAACCGTCCACAGGGTTGGTTAGAGAACCCAGCGAGGGTTCCCTCTATCAGACCGAGGACGAGGACGACGATGACGAAGTAAAGAAGATTGAGTTGGGGCCTCAGTGCACTCTCAAAGAACAAATTGAGAAGGACGCGGTTCGTGTTTAAATTAATTTTCTTGTCTGTGTTTGAAGAATATGGTGTTGTGGTTTTGTTTCTGTCTAATGTTGTTGTTTGTTTGTTTGTGGTGATAATTTTGGGGTTTTAGGACGATGAGAGCTTGAGGAGGTGGAAGGAACAGCTTCTTGGGAGTGTAGATGTTAATTCTGTTGGAGGTAATCTTCATAACTAACCAAATTCTTTTACTTTCGAGTTCCTTTTTTTGTCAAATGGATAATGGAGCATCAAAGTGTGTAAATTACTAAATTTTGAATTTTCCCCTTTAATTTACACCTAAAGTTCATGACTTTATGACTCCGCTTGATAACCATTTCAGTTTTTAGATTTTGGAACTGAAAACGAACTTTTCGTCAACTAGAACCCTATCTTTCTTGTATACATCAGAGGTCAAACATGTTCTATGCTGCGAAAAACTGTAATTTTTAATATTTCTGGCTTGATTCGTACATTGTGCGCTTGATTAGTGCAATGCGAGTAAATTTTGGTCTAAACTAATCTTTTGATTGGGTTAGTTAAAATCTGCTTCATGTTTTAGAAGGTATATAAGTTGTCTGCATGCTTTTGCTTTATATCTTTATCTGTTTATCGATGCATCTTCAACGTTCAGTAAAAGAGATGTTTGTAATGTTTGATTAATTTCTCTCCGAATGTTTTCGTTGTATGAATATGACACTGGTTTTGGCTAGCAATATGCGGTCTTTATGTTTTCTGATTGAACTACTTTGTGTTTCTGTGTGTTTGTGCAGAAACTCTAGAACCAGATGTTAAGATCATGAGCCTTGCAATTAAATCCCCTGGCAGATCTGATATAATTCTTCCGATTCCTGAGAACGGAAATCCCAAAGGGTTGTGGTTTACTTTGAAAGAAGGTAGCCGTTACAGCCTCGAATTCACTATTCAGGTCAGCAATAACATTGTTTCAGGTCTCAAATACACTAACACAGTCTGGAAAACTGCTGTGAAAGGTACTCTCTCTCTCTCTCTCTCCCTCTGACACACACACACACACGCATATTCATATTATGTAACAGCATAGATAAGCCTTAAGGAGTTTCGATGTTTTTGTTCTCACGGATTATTTTCTTCGCAGTTGATAGCACAAAAGAGATGCTTGGAACATTTAGTCCACAGTCAGAGCCTTACACACATGTGTTGCCTGAGGACACAACCCCCTCGGGCATATTTGCTAGGGGATCTTATTCAGCTCGAAGCAAGGTAAGTTAAACCGGCGCTTGATGTTTCCAAAGCCTCAGATCTTTCAAAGCAGATTCAGAAAACCGTACCCTTATGCGAAAAGAATGAACAAGAATGAAATACATTAGGATTGTGCCCCCACTATTGAAAGCCCTCTTGGACATGAACTCCGCTCACTGTCTCACATTTTTACCTTTTACTTTTGTGGTGCAGTTTGTTGACGATGACAACAAGTGCTACTTGGAGATCAATTACACCTTTGATATCCGAAAAGACTGGCAATCGGCGTAAAAGTCTGTCCGTTTTATCGATTTGTTGTCCATTGTTTTCCCAAGCTGACATGATCTGCATTTCGTTGTAAACCTGTGAAAAATATTCCACTGCTTACTAGGTGTATGTTGGTTAACAAATTGAGCTTTGCTTGCTTTGGCACAACTCTCCTTATTCTCCGGGATTACAATTGTTTGTATGATTAACTTAATTTTCTCGTGTTAATTGACTGCTTCCGTGCGGAATTTAAAGCTGAAAGAAATGCGGTGAAAAAATTTCAGTGGGGATGTGGGCCTATCTTACCCTATATTCTCAGATTAGTAGTGAAGTTTCTCCCTCTCATTGTTCCACTCAGTAATAACCTCATAAATCCTTTAAACATGGCAAATTTCTCGGTTTTGCTCTTACAAAGAACAAAAGTGTAAGTAAACTACAAGTTCGTTTGGAAGTGTTTTTAAAATAATTGAAAACTCTTTTGGTGAAAATATTTTTGAAACCAATTCTTAGTTAAAATACAAGTGAATCTTGAAAGTACTTAAAGTGTTTTTGGAACTCAAAAACATTTTCTCTAAAAGCCATTTCAGTTATTTTAAAAGTACTTCTAAACGAGTCCTATGATTTCAATGGTCAAACCCCCATATTTCTCTTTCACGCATTTAAAGGTACTAACCAAAATAACGAACTCTCTATTTGACGATCTGGCCTGATATAGATAAGCGCAGAGTGTACATTTCTCTATTGTTCCAAATCTTTCTCTTCTTCTTTCTTCTTCCTAGTTCGTTTCCTAGTGTACATGTTTTTGTGTTAGAGACAACATCATCATTTCGTTTTTAGTTTTGATTTCTTGTGTTAAAGATAGAGTGCAAAGACATGGGAGAAAGTCCCTTCGGCCGGGGACATTCAATGTACACTAATTTCTTCACACTTTTCACACTCCTTTTTCCATATACTTTTCATTTATATACAGCACTAAACTAATAAAAACTAAAATAAAAAAACGGAATGATTTCGTTAACTGACCCACATGCATAGAATAGGGGTGCAACGGAGGATGGGATTTCATAGACTCATCTATCGGTTGCCATTTCTGGAGCTCGTGATCTACATGGCCTGCATGCCTGAACGTACGGTTTAGGGTTTTGCACATCTGTACCATTTATAAGCTAGGCTCAACCCACAAATGCGGAGTTAGGAAATTGAGTGATTCTTTTACGTACGACTCGACCTTTCCATTTTCCATGTTAAAAATACCCATGTCCTCTCCTTGTTGACGTTGAAGTGGACGATTCGTGTAATATATGCAATTTGCTTTACATCCGTAGTTTGACGCCTCAACAGAAAATGAAGAATTACAACCTAGGAATAGACTTCTGTTCCCCAAGTTTTTTACCTCCTTGTTCGACCAATTTCCATCACTCATTGGCACCTCAAAAACCCTAAAGTACTCAGTGGTTTCTATAGGACACTTGACGAGCAACAAGGCCCCCGCCGATTCCACAAGGTATAGTTTCTCAATGATGTAAGGGCTTTTAAATTCGTACGGCAACCTTGGGACAATAACCCTTGTTTTTGCTGGCGCCTTAGGATCTTCAATTTCACATACATAGATTTCGCCGAAGTAGTCCACTGCATAAAATTTTCCCTTATAATAAGTTATATCGAAATATAGTCGATCATTTGTTTTCGACGAATCTATAATGTTCCATTGTTGGTCGCCCAAGCCCGGTCTGCAAAATGCCAGTCTTTTACAACTATGAATCATGACAGTATAATCCGATGTCCATGAAGGGCTTGATGACAAGACGAATTTCCCTACGATGAAATCACCAAACAGTTTTCGATGTTCTTCTTTCGAGTGAAGATTTTTAAATGTTTCAACGTCTGGAAGCTCAATGCACATATGATTTAAAGGATGCAATAAATTAACTTCCGAATCTTTGTCAGACTGGGTCATCAACCATCCTAGGGAAGAATAAAACAACTTTCCCGTAACTAATTCTGGCATATTTTGTTTGAAAACCTTGCCATGTTTCAAGCTGTAAAACTCACGGAGGGTAGTGCCCTTCTTCTCCGGAAGCACAAGTAATGGAACTTGATGTGTTCTAGTAAAGTTTTCCTTGGTCGCGCCGGATTTCCATGATCTACAAACCGCACCAAAAACAATAAAATCCTCCAAGAGAAGCACTCGCTTGGCGATGGAGACGACGAGATCATTAGGAAGATCGGACCACTGAGCCATCAAGTCTGTAACTCAAAGAAACTGTTTAAGAAGAAATAACGAGAGGGTTGAGACTAATACAAGAGGTTTGTAAATTGTGGCTCTGCCCTGTGTCTACACTCTTGAACTATATTTATATAGGCTCTATTAGACTCCTTGTAGGGTTTTGCACTTCTTCTTTCCTGTTTCTTTTGTTTTTGTTTTCTTTCCTTTTTCCATTTAGGTAGGGTTATGAGCGAGTGGGGAAAAAGGAGTGGGGGAGCCTACTCGAGTAAAGAGGGCCACAAAAACACTTGATTTCCACTATGGCACTAGCCCTCTTCCAATTCCGAATTCGATTGATCTCATGATAGTATTAGGTTTTGAGTGGCTGATTTTTGAAACGTGAGCATTAGACCGTCATGTGTTATGATGAAGGTACTATTTGAGTATTTTTTTAATGTAAATATTATATCGATACATGTTGGTGTTACCAGTTCACTCATTATAACATATGTTGTAGTAATATAACTTGTCAAATTAAAGCCAAATAATTACGGAGTAAATTGTGGATTGTGGCTCTGCCCTATGTCTACACTCTAGAACTATATTTATATACGCTCTATTAGATTCCTTGTAGGTTTTTGCACTTCTTCTTTCCTGTTTTGTTTTGTTTTTTTTTTTTTCCCTTCCTTTTTCCGTCATGTGTTATGATCAAGGTATTATTTGAGTATTTCTTTAATGCAAATGTTATGTCGATACACATGTTGGTGTCACTAGTTCATTCATTATAACACATATTGTAGTAATATGACTTGTCAAATTAAAGCCAAATAATTACAGAGTACTAGGTAGAAATATGGCTCGTGTATTGATTTATGTAAAATATTACAATAGGGTTGTATGAACACTAACTACATTTAGAAACTACATTCCTATAATTCATGAAATAATTCCAACTTTAACTTAACACATAGAGATCGTTTGTATATGCTTTTAAAATGAATAAAAACGCTTTTAGAGAAAATATTTTGGGTTCCAAAAACACTTTAAGTGCCTTCTACAAGAAGCACCAGTTATGTGCTTCTCTCAGGAAGCACTTTAAATTTTTTTTTTCAGGATTTACTAATATTTTTACTAATGATTTTTTCAAAAAAAATTTCACCAAAAGCGCTTTCAGTTATTTTAAAAGTATATCCAAACAAGCTAATATTTATTGATTAATGATATAATACATTTATTCATAACATCACATAGCGGACTTACTATAACATTAAAAAATGGCCCAGGACTTCTCTTTGGACCTATTAAGTATTAGGCCCATATTTACCCTGAAGGGTTCCGGGAAGCCCAATCCGTTACTCCTCTACTCCCTCTCGAGTCTCGACTGAGCCTTCCCTTCCAGTTTTCCTTCGAAACAAAATCGAAAGCTGTGTCTTCTCCGACTGCGAACACCAAACTGGTCCAGGTACTAATTCTGCAATCTTCGCCAAGCTAATTTCATCTGAATTCTCTCAAACACATGTAATTTTCAAGATATTTTCAATTTAATTCGGTCGATCAAGCAATGAAAGATCCTAACGCACGTAACGGTAACACTGTGATTCTCTCACTTTCCCGCGTTTTCTTGGCAACCAAACAGAGCATTATGCTTTATTTTTTGCTGTTAAAACTCGGAATGTTGCAATTAAGTTTCCAGTCGACTGTTTTTTTCTTGTTTATTAACTTTTTATAGGTTTTACATTAGAACTGTTTTCTATCTTTCTGTTGCTTGTTGCTGGTTGCGTCGTGATATGCATCTAGGGTTTCAGAAATTCAAATTTTGATTTTTCCCTAATTTGTTTCTATTATATTTGAAATGGGATTTAAATTGGGTTAGGAGAATGAGCTCTAAGAGGGAACATGAAGGTAATGCTAGTGTGAACGTGGAAGGGTTTGAATCGGACCCAAAAAGGCAACAACTAAATGAGCATTCATTGCCGCCACCTACCTCTGAAGGCACTCTACTTCCGGGTTTTAATTATGGCGATGTGGACGACGAGGACAACCACAGAAGGCCACCTGTGAATGGCTCTAATGGGGACGGTGGCGATAATCAAAAGGGCGTACAAAATGGGGGTCAAGTCGAAGAAGTAGAGGATGATGATGATGATGACCTTGAACAAGGACTTTACCAAAGGCGGGGACGTGAAATCGAGGTCAGGAGGGATTGCCCGTATCTTGATGCCGTGAATCGCCAGGTATATTACTCTTCTAAGCTGTTACAATATGGTATTCCAGCTTGTATGTGTATTGTTCAGACAAAAGTATCTGGTGTATTGATACTGATTGCTTGTTTATCTTTGTCCAGGTTTTAGATTTTGATTTTGAGAAGTTCTGCTCTCTGTCCCTGTCAAATTTGAATGTTTATGCATGTTTGGTTTGTGGGAAGTATTATCAAGGCAGAGGGAAGAAGTCCCATGCATATACTCATAGCCTTGAAGCCGGACACCATGTTTATATCAATCTTCGAACGGAGAAAGTGTATTGCCTTCCCGATGGATATGAAATAAGTGACCCATCATTGGATGATATTCGGCATGTCCTAAACCCAAGGTCTGATTACATTTTCTTATTTTTCTGGTCTTCCTTGAGTATCTTTTAAGTATGCATGCTTAAATAAATAATTTTTAATTCATTTGGTTCTTTATATGCAGGTTTACTGAGGAACAAGTGGAGCAGATTGACAAAAACAAGCAATGGTCCAGGGCACTTGATGGTTCCGATTACCTTCCTGGAATGGTATTGCTTTTTGTTCTTACTTGCACAAGATTCCATATGCATTCTCTTGCTGCTTTTCTCAATTCCATACGTGGTGAATACTATAGAGTTTCCTTTCCTTTGTATTAACTTACTCGGGGAAGGACCTTTATTCCTTGCCAAATAAGTATTTAGCTATGATAAATCTATTACGTGGCTAGCCAACAAATAGAGCTATCTTAGAGTTGCTTGACAGTCTTGATAGACTTTTATATGAGCGAAGGAATCACCAGTCAGCATGATTCCAGTGGTTAGATTATATAGATTTTCTCGCTCATCGATAAGGTTAGACTAGATAGTGTTGAACCACATAAGTACTGTATTTTCATGCTTGCAGCATCTATTAGGAATTGATCTGTATGATGGGTGCACTTTAGTACAACTTGTATTTTAGCAAGATACAGCGAGTGAGGTGTTAGTTCTGGCTCCTAATTGTTGGTACCTGTGTTTTCATGATTTTGCCAAAAACAGGTGGGGCTCAATAACATTAAGGAGACTGATTTCGTGAATGTCACCATACAATCTTTAATGAGAGTCACTCCTCTAAGAAATTTTTTCCTTATCCCTAAGAATTATCAACACTGCAAGTCTCCGCTTGTTCATCGATTTGGGGAGCTAACGAGAAAGATATGGCATGCACGAAATTTCAAGGGACAGGTTTGATCTTGATTCTTGTAGATTCCATATTCATGTCACTAGGTATTGCTATTAAACATAAAAGTTCATATGTTCTAAATTGGTAATGTCTACAGGTCAGTCCGCACGAGTTCCTACAGGCAGTTATGAAAGCCAGTAAGAAAAGGTTTCGAATTGGAGCACAGTCTGACCCAGTTGAATTCATGTCATGGCTGCTTAATAAGTTGCATGGAGATCTTAGAACTTCGAAGAAAAATAGCAGCATCATATTTGAGTGCTTTCAGGTTTCTTTCTTATTCTTATTTTCCTTTGTTTGCTGTATTGTTGTTGCTTCAACTTAACCTGCACTTGTTTTTGAGATTATAATATGTAACATTCTGTGAATAGGGGGAACTGGAGGTTGTGAAGGAGATTCCTAATAAAGGTATTGAGAGAATAGAAAATGGTGATGACCAGAATACAGGTGCTGCTACTGAAAATAATGGTATTGTTAAGGAAACTTACAAAATGCCTTTCTTGATGCTTGGATTGGATTTGCCCCCACCACCGCTTTTCAAAGATGTGATGGAGAAAAATATAATACCCCAGGTACTTGAACACTATTTCATGCGTATGACAACTTGAGTAACTTTTTCCTAGCGTGTGGAGGGGATTCTCAGGGCTAAATAAAATATGTTGGAATTTGCTTTAGTTGCATAATACATACATCGACTTTAAATGGTGCCATTTGTCCAACTTGCTAGATGGCTTTCAGTCGGAGTCTGTAATAATGTATCTTGGGTAGTTATAAATGTGTAGGCCTTTTAGGTGGGTAGTTGGGCAATTCCTCATTTTTGTTGGTCAGAATGGAGGATAGTTGTTTCTTTGAACTAAGGGGTTAATTTAATTCCATATCGTTACTTGATTTGATCGCAATGGTTTTCTGTTTTCCTTGAATACTAAACCGAGCCTCGGAAGATTCCAAAGCATGCCCTTCGTGCATGCCTCATCAGTCTTAGGTCATTCCCTGTTTAAATGTTTTATAGCACTGTTATTTTGAGTTTTCTTTTCAAAATGTATTTTGCATTTATCAGTTCTGTCTGGTTTGGTTTAGGTCCCACTTTTTAACATTCTGAAGAAATTTGATGGAGAGACTATCACTGAAGTGGTCCGACCTCGCATATCAAGGATGAGGTATCGAGTCACCCGACTACCTCAGTATCTTATTCTCCACATGCAACGTTTTACAAAGAACAATTTCTTTGTGGAGAAGAATCCGACTTTAGGTGAGATTATATGTTTATCGAAATATTTTGCATTGGACTAATCAGTAATGCTCATATTTTGTATCTGAATTAATTTTCAGTGAACTTTCCTGTGAAGAATCTCGAATTGAAAGACTACATCCCATTGTCAACCACCAATGAGAGTGAGAGGTTGCGCTCAAAGTATGATCTCATTGCCAACATTGTACATGACGGTAAACCTGGTGAGGGTTCCTACAGGGTGTTTGTACAAAGGAAGTCCGAAGAACAATGGTAAAATCTATTCCGTATTCCGTATTTTGTTGGCCTAATATAAACCAAAAGAAAATGAAAAATGTAAGGGCTAACTTGTGGCATTGTTTTCAGGTATGAGATGCAGGACCTTCACGTCTCCGAAACCCTTCCCCAAATGGTTGCACTGTCCGAGACATATATGCAGATATACGAGCAGCACCAGTAACATGAGACGATTGGAGGACTGAGGTGGCAGATCGAATTTGCATGAAATTCGGAAACATTCGGAATGGTATGGTTCTGTGGATTTGACATTTTGTAGTTTTGATCTAATTTTGACATTAAAGCAACCGATATTATACAGCTTTGCGTCTGAAAATGTCTTGTAATTGAGGTGTAAAGTACCGAAAGGAATGTAGCGAACTGTTTGATGATGATCTGTGCCAAGCGTTGTTTAGTAATATTATTTCGCTTTTGCTTTTCTATGGTAATTCAAGTTAGGGTAATTCAAACAGCTGTAATCTGATTGATGCTTTCCAGTATTACACTACTCAAATTCAGTTGCATTACTCTTGATGCCGTCAGGCGGAGGGCTGACATTCGTTCGTGTTATATTTTCCAGAATTTTACCAGAATTTTGTGGACGTTTGAGAATATTTGCTGCTAATAGTGAGGAGTAGGTTTTGAAAATTGCTGCTGGGTGTTGATGTTGTCACAAGTTTTAAATTGGAGACGCCAGGTTTGACCCTTACTTGAAACGCCACTGGAAATGGCCGCAGTAAACACGGTATATTATGCAAATAGCTGTTGAATTAGCGTTGCTCCACATTGTAAACGCGATGTATTATGCAAATAGATGTTGAATGAATAATGATTTACATAGAATGAGCTCGTCATCACCGTAATTATTCAATTTAATAATATAATATCATATAAAATGTTCACTTTGTGATATTGCGTCAATGAATTAAGGCACGATGATGAATCCATTTTATATAAATTTGGATGTCATTTGTATATACTTTCAACCTGCGGCTTGAGACAAAATGAAAAATATAATATATAAAAGACACCACCATACAAAAATGAGCACACGGTAATAGAATCATAAATCATAAATATATAGAAAGTCATGACTTTGATATGACGACCTAATTAAAACTGATTTGGAAGTACTTAATTAGTAGAAAAACTAATGAAAATGGTTAGAAATTTTTTAATTTTAACGATAAGGACAAAATAAAAAGTAAATTGAATGAGACCAGAATTGAACTTTTAATGTAAAAATATGATTTTTCGTTAAAATAAACAATACTCAGAATTTTTCGTTAAAACTTCTTTAAACGGTTAAATCAGTGACGTAGAATAAGCGCCTTGAAAAGTCGGACCGGCACCCTGAGTCAAGTCGGGAAGCTTCTGCACATGCCACAAATCAGACCATACTTTTTTGAATAATGATTGCAATACAACTTCTTTATCAGACAAATGACTTGTTTGGCAACTCAGATGAGGTAATTTGAAAATGGCTGAAGACTTTTAAAGGGGAATACCATGGGCCGCTCAAAATTCACTCTGAAAATTCGACCTAAAGAGTTAGAAGAGAACATCACTGGACGTTCTGGCATCTTTGCCGTCGAATAGATTTCCCAGTTTACCCAAAAAAAAAAAAAAACAAACAAATTTGCATGTGGACCAAAGGCGGGCTGCTCCATATTAATATCTGTTTTTCTCGATTCCTTCCAACGCCAATAAACAAGTTTCCCCAAATTAAAGCTAATACCCATCATCAAACAACACCACTCACACTTTGGTTTAGTAAAGTCATTTATTTTTATTGTTTCGAGAAACAAGTAAACTTAATTCAAAGAGAAGTGTCAGAAACACTCGAGATTCATAGAGTTAAATAATATTTCTAGCTTGGCCGGGGAGCATTTCACCTCTCTGTATACGACTAGTATAATGTCCTAAAAATGTGATAATATTTGTCGTAAAGTTTGTTTTTCTAAAGACATAGTTCCGCACGGCTGACTCAAAAGAAAAAGCAACTTATTTGATGCCTTTAATTATTATTCTGATCCTTAAAAGTATTTATTTACGAAATGAGATCCATCCGGACCTTAAAAATTGAGTCTAATGATTAAATGATCTGAATAGTTAAAATTTGATTCAACCGTTACAAACACGGAACTCCTCTAAAAATTATAATAATTATAATCATTTGATCAAATTTCAACGATCCAAATCATTTGATTTTTACACTTAGTTTTTCTAGATCCGAAAGGGATCTGGATTCTTTATTTACATATAAGTAATAGTTAAAGCTTTCTCTTCATCCCGTTTCAATCAATTTTCTCTCTGTAATATAATTAATATGAAACTAAAATATAGGCTTTTTATAGCACATGCCTACATCTTTCTGGACTTGGAATTCCAACTTTTCTGACCAAGAGTCATGGTAGGCGACCGTCTAATAAAAAACCATCAAATCATCGATTCACAGAATATATAAATACAATATCACAATCTTCCTCCACCTCAAAAATTATTACTCTAGGAGTTTCACTAGACATGCTTACAGAAATGATGAAATTGGAAGGAGAAATCCCAAACTTTTTCATGGTCTGGATTTTGGTTGTGGCATCACTATCCTACTGCCACACCGTCGGCAACCTCACTTCTCCCGGCACCACCAGACTCCTCGCCATCCTCCCCGTCGTATTCTTCTTCTTCTACCTCCCTCTCAATCTCACCACCATTTTTCTCGGTGGCCCATCGTCTTTCTTCCTCGCTTGGCTTGCCAACTTCAAGCTCCTCCTCTTTGCCTTTAACAAAGGCCCCCTCGCCACCACCCCTCCCACTTCCATCTATCATTTCATCCCCTTAGCTTGCCTTCCAATCAAATTCCGAAACGACCCCAAAACCCCTGAAAAGAAGACGGAACATCCAGCGCAAAGAATTTCTAATTCAAAATCTCTCCCAAAAGGCCAGAAGTCGACTCTCAACTACGTGATCAAGGCTTTGATTTTTGCAACGTCAGTACAAGTGTATCACAAAAAACAGTTTATTCACCCTAAAATCTTACTTTTCCTCTACTCCATTTACATGTACACCGGCCTTGAACTTATCCTCGCCTTGGTCGCATCCCTGGCCCGAGTCTTCCTTGGCGTTGATTTCGAGCCGCAGTTCGACGAACCCTACCTCGCCACCTCACTCCAGGATTTCTGGGGACGCAGATGGAACATCATGGTGAGCAAGATCCTCCACCCGACGGTATACGAACCCATCCGGAAAATCTCCACCCGTGCCATAGGGAGAAAGCTGGCCCCACTACCTGCAGTACTCGCGTCGTTTTTCGTATCGGCGGTGATGCATGAGCTCATCTTCTATTACATTGGACGGAAGTGGCCCACGTGGGAGCTGACGTGCTTCTTCCTCCTCCACGGAATATGTTTGGCCGTTGAGATTGAGATCAAGAAGGCTTTTGACGGTAAGTGGCGGTTGCCTGCCGCCGTTTCGGGGCCATTGGCGATGGCATTTGTGGTGGCGACAGGGGTATGGTTGTTTTTGCCGTCTCTTATGGTGCGGTGTGAAGCGGACGCCATGGCGTACAGAGAATATACTGCATTCACTGAGTTTATGAAAAGTGTTAGTAACTTTGTTAAAGTTAATTCTTCTTTCTTGATCGTAGCTGGAAAATAAAAAAGCACTTTCATTATTGTATGATTAATTAGTTAGTGCAACCGAGGAATCCCATAATTTAATAAATTATCGAAGTTGGAAACTTTGTAATTTTGTTGACACGTATAGAAAAAGTTATCTACTGCTTTCATTTTAAAGAAAACTAACTAAAATGTTTGAAAATTTTGAATTTTAACGAAAATAATAAAATAAATCGTAAATTGAATAGTATCATGATTGAATTTTTAATCTAAAAATATGGTCTTTCGTTAAAGTAAATAGTACTGAAAACTTTTCGTTAAAGTACCATTTATTTTATTAACTGCTCGAATAGCACTTCCATTTTGATAAAAGTGCCAATTTTGCCTGGTTAGTTAAAGTTTGTGGCTGGTGTCAAAATTCATTTTGGCTTAGTGAAGTTAGAAACAACAATATAGTTCAAGAGTATTTTAATTAAAGTTGATGCAAGATGATTACGTTTCTTATTCGTGACATGTGCGTTTCTATGAATACTTTTCTTACTCAAATTTGAATTATCTTCTACATTATTTAGATTAATTTAATATAGAACTATAGCTCGAACCAAAACATTAAGTTGCATTAACATGGTTGTTACTTCAACTTCTATGCATGATTGCATAGCAATGTGTTTCGCGTAGCTACTTTTTGTAGCGGGCGACCAGAACATTAACATCAAGCTTCGTTTTGTCTCTGTTTGTGTAATCCGGAGCTTGACTCTGCTGGTTCGATCAGTCTAACGGTCTTTATTTGTTTGTGGACCCAGTCCAGCCCAGCCTAACTGCTTCAATTTCTAAGTGGAGACCAGCGCAATGCCAGTCTTGTTTAAATTAAGCAGTAATATTTATTTTCTCTGGAATTCACACTTTTTTTCATGGCAACAATTTTTTCAAACCTCCATTTTTTTCAACATATGTGTACGCACGGATCACGAGGGACCTGGAGCCGTAGGGCACCAAGCCAAAAGGTGCATGTGACTTTGTGAGCGCCAGGAGAGGTTCTACCGTTTGCCAACAGATCGTGAGGTCATTCCACTTTACACTCTTTTGTATTTGGTCCCCCACACTCCAGTCTCATTTGATGATTGTCTCTTAAAAATGAATTTTCTTTACTTAAAACCCAACATAATTTTTTGTCTGAATAAAATCTACTGATTAGATTCCACATAATCAAAATTATTAATTAAATTTGATTTTACGTATTTTAAAATTTATAGACGATTAAAATATCACTTATTATATGATATGCATATGACAATTTATACTATAAAAACCAATGTACATTAATACCAAATAAAGCTAATTTATAAACAACTGTATTACGCGTCCGAGGGACATAACTGAAGCATATATAATCAAGTTTGCAGGTGGAAAAATGCCAAGACATTCCATTTAAAAGCTCGGCTCAACCCACAAATGTGGAGTTAGGGAATTGATGGGTTCTCTTAGGTCAGCCTCGGCCCTTCCGTCTTCCATATAAAAAATACCCATGTCTATCTCTTCCTCTTTACGAAAAAGTGCTGGCGGATGATTCGTGTAATATATGCAATTAGCTTTACATCCGGAGTTTGAGGACTCGACAGAAAATGAAGAATTATAACCTAGGAATAGAGTTCTAGTTCCCAGGCTCTTAACCTCAGCGCCGTCGGACCAATCTCCGTTGCTCAATGGCACCTCGAAAACCCTAAACTCAACGGTAGGTACAAAAGAACGCGTGACGAGCAATAAGGCCCCTGGTGATTCCACAAGGTACTCTTTCTCGCAGAGGAAAGGGGACCCAAGTTCTGTCGGCAACTTTGGAACAATAACCCTTGTCCTTGCTTGCATGGGATCTTCAATTTCACATACCAAGATTGTACCATAAGGGTCCACGGCATAAAAACTTTCCCTTATAGTAAGTTATATCAAAATACAAGTGATCATCTTTTTCTGACTTCGTAAGGATGTTCCATTGTTGGTCGCCCATTCCCGGTCTACAAAATGCCAGTCTTTCCCAATTATGTATCATGACTGTGTAGTCGGACGAATAAGAAGGGCTCGACGACAAGACAAATTTCCTTACGAGGAAATCACCAAACAGCGTTTTCAAATTAAACAGGTCCAAGTCCGAGTGATGTTTCTTGAATGTTTCACCGTCTGGAAGCTCGATACGAGAATGGTTTAAAGGATGCAAGAGATTGAGTTTCGAGTCTTTATCAGATTGAGTCATTAGCCATCCTAGAGAAGAATAACACAACTTTCCCCTAACTAATTCTGGCATATTAAG
Source organism: Pyrus communis (assembly GCF_041283825.1). Taxonomy (NCBI): domain Eukaryota; kingdom Viridiplantae; phylum Streptophyta; class Magnoliopsida; order Rosales; family Rosaceae; genus Pyrus; species Pyrus communis. The sequence goes on from NC_142569.1 coordinate 465,012, forward strand.
TTGGAATACCTTACCGCTTTTCAAGTTGTAGAACTCACGCACCGTAGAGGTAGCGGTGGTGGTGGTGCTCTCCTTCTCCTTCTCCTTCTCCGGAAGCATGAGTAATGGAATTTGACGTCTTGTAGTAAAGTTTACTTTGGTCGCGGCTGATTTCCATGATTTACAAACGGCACCAAAAGCAATAAAATCTTCGAAGGCAAACAAGCGCTTGGCGATAGAAGCTATAAGATCGTGAGGAAGCGTCGACCAGAGAGGCATACGTTTTATTGGACAAACGAGAGCCATCAGTTAAGTCGGTAAAATGTTTGCCCTACAAGGAAGAGAGGGGTGAGGATAGTAATACAAGAGAGCTCATATTTATAGAGAGCTACATGCTTGATTACCTCTAATCCAATTCCCATATTAAGTATGAATCATAGTTTTGTCGTAGGTTTTGGATTACTTTTGGGTTATTCAGTTTTCCTGTTGGATTATAATTTGGTAACATTCGTTTGAATAAATCCTTATTCGCTGATGCCTACAAAATAAAAAAATCCCCGACCAATTCCCTGTAGGATTCTAATTTAGCTGAGTTTCACTCAGCAAATGAAAGCGAGGAGAGTTTAGAAGCAGCATAGCCTCGAACCAGGATTGAGAGTTTTTCTTCATCATCCACAGCGATAAAAGGCAACGCATAGACTCTGGTAATTTTTTGCCTTCCTCATCTTGTTATATTGGGAAGTAAAGCAATTTATTAGACGAGGAAAATATAGAAAATTATCTTTAGAATTAGAAAAACTAAAAATTGTAGCTTAAGCAGACATATAATGCATCTCGGAACATTAGATTGGAGTAATTTACAATATCAACTGAGATACTGATATTGAAATGAACATGAGAAACCTTATAAGTCAAAGAGAAACATACTTCATTTCATGTCAAAGAGAAATATCAGGCTTCCTTCTTCTTCCGAAGTCTAAAGATTAACTACCCCATCTCGCACAACCTAAAGGACCGGATCTCTCTCTCTCTCTCTCTCTCTCTCTTTTTAATGGCCCAGATCTCTCTCTCTCTTCTACAACTAGAATCCTCGGATCTTTGAACTATGGACACATATATACGGAGAGGATCTCGACTCAAATAATGTTAGGGTCATTTCACACCCGGCCCAAAAAATGCAGCCCAAATACCTTAATTTTCTGTGAAGAAAGGCCCAACCATTAAGACGAATGGCACAACTGTAATTAGTTCGAAATCGGAAAAACAATGAGACGAAACCGGAAAAACAAAAACAACCCAACTCGAAGGCAATTCGAGTTTCATGCACTATAGAACATGCCAAGGAACTAACTTTTTTTATTTCACATCAATAAAACAGGGTACATACAAACCGCATTATCTACGTCCAACTTATAAAGAAAACAGACCGGACTACTCCGGTTTTCGGAGGATGAAGCGAACAAATATACCGGTTCAAGGTAGTACATCAGCCAGTAAACCTATGTATCCAACCAACTCTCCTCGAAAATTATACATCCAAATCCTAAATGGAAAGTCTGAAACAATTATGCGTGGCTCAATTCTGCAAGAACAGATTCTTCTATATCACTCTCCTTCGGTTAGGATTGGAACAATGAGTGGTTTCATCTGTGCAAGGTATACGATCGCCCACCTACCAAGTACGAAAGGAGCATGCTAAGTTAATATCCGGGAGCGGGAAGTTTGAAAAGGAGTAACATTAAAAGTCCACCAACTGAAGCAAATACAAATTGATTAAATTTTCCAAAAAATTCACCGAAAAAATCAAGGGGAAGGGTCAAAGACATACATCATCCAACAGCACACTACCGCAGTGATAACAAGTGTAAAGTGGAGCCTGCACAAGAAAAAAACAATACGTTTAGCTGTGAGGGGATTTGAAAGATGCCCCCAACAGCAGGAAGGTCCAGAAGTGTTTGAATCTTAATCGTGTATGCAACACTGAGCAGTAAGTCTAGATGTCGATGTTTGAGTAAACATCAAAGCAACAACACCCTATCTCATTTGATGCAGATGCAAATGTCAAGGATAAAAAATCTTTACATATTTCACGAATGTAACATCTAAATCATCCAATATAAATTCAACGGGATCTCCTCGATATGTCTAACTAAAACTCTCACTAATCTCCTTGCATGTATAGAATAAGATGAAGAACAGTATTATCACAGTCTTCCTTTCACACACATTCCACCAATTACCTTCTTCGGGCGACGATAGACAGAAGTTTCACAGTAACTCATCGACAGCATTCATTACATAAACACCAAGAAACACTTAAAACAACATGATTAGCACCATGTTTCATGTTTCCCATGCTAAAGCATCTGGCCAAAATCTTCTTCTTTTTCTTAGTAATTTCCCAACAATCTATGTGGTACTTTGGTAGATTTTCCCAAAATCCACCATTCACTAAAACGCAACTAAAATGTAGTTTATCCATTAGTTAATTACTATCCCAAGTTTCTAACTTTCTAGCCCTTGAAGGATCCAAATTTGATCACAGAAAATCAGTTTTAATTGCACAATCAGCATACAGACTCTAACAGTTCCAATCTGATAATCCCTAAATTCAAAACATTAATAGTTTCCAAATTAACATCGAAATTACTTCAAATTATCGAATCAACAATTCGAAAATAAGTTTAATACCTAAAATCTTTGGATTCACAAAATAAAAAAACTAGCTGAGTTGCGAGACATACAAATTTGCTGATGCGCCTCTGCCGCAGCAAATTCTGACCATGAGGGAAGCAATTACGCCCACCATTGCAAAGATTAGAGTTGTAACCACAAAACCCATTTCGATCTTATCCGATTCCAACACTTATTCTTCCGGAAATCACATCTGCAAACAGTTGATCTGCAAAAAGCAATTTTTTCTCTATAAAACTTTTTACAGATCAGAACCCAATTCGATTTTAACGTGTACTTAAAATCGAATTCGATCTTCAACAAAGAGAAATGCAAGAGGAAATGAAAAAGGGAGAGCTTACTGCTTAGTGGTTGTCTTAAATGAATGATATGATTGTCTTCCAAAAACAAATTGTTACGTTGCCTGAGGCTCCAACCTCTGGTTTTTGCTGTAACAGGTACAGGATGACTAGTAGAACGTATGAATTGGAAGGGCATTTTGGTACTTTAAGTCTTCTTCTACATTCCGCAATAGCATAGTAAAAGGTTTATTTTATTTATTTATTTATTTATTTTTATTTGGTAATCAATGGTAAAACGTTCTTAGGATGATATTTTTAGGCGTGTGTACTTCTAACATATTTTTTTAATTTTTGATTATCAAATTAAATAAATTAAAAAAAATTAAATAACATAAATTAATAAAAGATGTGTGAAATGTAGAATAATGTGTTGATCTCCCATCCTTATTTTTAATGCCTTCTAGAACTTTAACATCAGTCTCTTATTTCTTCTAAAATTAAAATATTACCACTTTATACTCTGTATTGTTTTTTTAAATTTTTTATTATTATGAAGAGAGGGTAGAGTTTTTGAATGAATTGTGAAGATAAAGTTTTGGATGATATGAAGAAAGGAACGCTCATCACAAAGAATTACTCTTGGCCTAAAACCTAAAATTTTTAGTTCATAAAATTTAGGTTTTAGCCCATAAATAATTTTTTTCCTCCAAACTTTCTGACCTAAAATTTTTGGCCCATATTATTAAACAATGAATTTAGGCTTTTTTTTTTTCTTTTCTAAATTAACTTTAAAAAAATAAAATTATGTAGACCATCCTAAATTAATTTTATGAACATTTTATCCTAAAAATATTTAAATTCCGATAATTATTGAAAAGTCATTAAATCGATACATGAAACTCATGAAACATTATGAAAAAATATGAAAATCATGATAGAGATGTATAAACACAAAATATATGAAATACACAAGACACATAAAACACATATGAATCACATACAAAACACATGATAGAGATGTATAACACATGACACACACGAGACTCATACCAAACACATACAAAACATATGATAGAGATATATAACACACCAAACATGTGAAACACATGACACACACGAGACTCATACCAAATACATACAAAACATATGATAGAGATATATAACACACCCAACATGTGAAACATATGACACACACGAAACATATACCAAATACATTCAAAACAAATGAAACGCATGAAACACAAACATACACACATGAAACGCAAACCTACAATCATCCTCTATATAAGCATAGGTTGAATATCTAACCATCAAACAACATATTTACCAATGTTCCAACTTTCAAAGTGTTTTTGTTTCTTCAAAATCATCAATATCTCATCGATGGGTGATAGAAGAAGGTGTAGCTTGGCAATGCAGATGGCACAATATCAAATAAGTTTTGCAAATGTGGATACAAAAATGAGTAACGAAGAAGCTGAATTTGCAAACTCGCTTATGCAATATGAGCACCATGTGTAAGTGGTAATTAATCATGGCGAAAGAAGAAGATTTTGCTATAGAAAAAAGGTTTAAATCATGCATGGCGAAAGGAAATAAATATTCACCTGCAGACTATGACACCTTTCTTTCTTATCCGAGTCTTATCTCCTCTCTTTCTTTCTTTCATTCTCGATCTCCGGAGTCACCTTTTTCTCTCCCCTCTCTTTGAATCTCTGAATCTCCGTGATATGAGTGTTTTAGTTAATGATGTATTTACGAAATGATTTCCCAGCTATTATATACATCAGAGTCCAGGTCGGTTATTTCGATTTTATTTTTCAAAACCTGTTCAGCACGGGAGGTGTTATGGGGGACCTAAATGACATTGTAAATAAAGGCATTACGGTAGCAAATTTAAAATCCAATAGGCAGGACGAATTTTGCAAATTTAATAATGAAGGGGCGTCGGACCTAAACAACCTTCCTCATAAACCAAAAAAATAATACGTGCACGGAATCAAAAAATATTAACGGAAAAGTATCGTCTTCAAATGTTAATATGCTATTAATATATGCACCACATCATTCGTTTGACGATATTCACACATAGAGATTCATATTAAGGTGCAAAACAAACGAGTGTTTAGGGAAAACAACTTGCACATAATGAATTTATCGTCATTTTGACGTCCTCCATCCAGTTACGCATGACCATATGACGAAAAACGAAAAATTTATACGTGATAATGTATGACCGGAATTCCGTGTATGGGTAATTCTGTTGCAATTGACGGATGCCCCGCCGGTCGGGGCAAACTAATTTTGACATCACTATGGGCTGGTCTTGACATGCAAATTGGGTTTCATTTTATATTTGGGCCTTAGAACAAAAAAACTATAGCCCTTTTAACATTTTAGACATTGGCGGCGGAAGCGCACCGAGCACGTGGATTGCCGCGGATCTGGCGACTATATGAATATATATATATATATATATATATATATATATATATATGTTTTTATTACCTTCCGGAATAGAAATTTTAATCGACCCCAAAAAGATAAAAAAGAAAATTCTCTCTACGCGAAGGAACAAGGAACTAAATTCACAACCGATACTCGATCCCTGTTGTTTAATCAAAAGGTAATCATCGAGTTGTGGAATGAATTGGTAAATTGTTGAAGTTGTTAGGTTTTGGATTCAGCTTTCGTTTTCCTGGGAATTAGGATTTTCTCTCTGAATCGGTGTTTGTTTCTCGGGAAAATTGCGTGGTTTTGCAGGAGGTGAAATGTCGACGGCCGATTTGATACTGAGACCTGAGTGTGGCGGATGTAAAACGACCAAGGATTTATACGGAAGCAATTGCAAGCACTTGACTCTGTGCGACGACTGTGGCAAAAAAATGGCTCTCAACCGCGCCAAGTGCAACGAGTGCGGCGCCGTCGTCACTCGCTTAATTCGAGTTCGCCCTCTCTCTCTCTCTCTCTATATATATATATATATAAAGATTAATTGCTGTATTTGTTCTGAAATAGGAATATAATGTTCGAGCGAGTACTGTCAATGACAAGAACTACTTCATTGGGAGATTTGTGACGGGGTTGCCGAGTTTTTCGAAGACGAAGAATTCTGAAAATAAATGGTCTCTCCACAAGGATGGACTACAAGGACGTCAACTTAGTGATGCTATGCGGGTATTTTCAATTCAAATTATGCCCATTGGCTATTACTTGCTTGGTTTTCGCCGTTTTGCGAGTATCTTTTGGAGATTGTGTTGCTATAGCTAATAACCACTATAAACTTGTGAATTGTTTGTGACCCGATTGTATCAGCATTTTAAAGCGCGAGTTGAGATTCAAATGCTTTCTGTTCTTGTAATTTTCTTTCATTATGTTCCTCTCGGAATTAGAAAGTTGTGGGATGTTTCATGGACTGACATTAGGATCGTTTGCCCTCCTTCGTATTTACATTACATTTCGTTATGTAGGAGAAGTACAAGAATAAACCCTGGGTTTTGGAGGACGAAAGTGGCCGGTCTCAGTACCAGGGTCATCTTGAAGGTGCACAGACTGCAACCTACTACTTGCTAATAAAGCATCCCTCTGGAAAGGAGTTTTCTGCCATTCCTGCTGGTTCTTGGTACACAGGCCTGACCAATTTTTACTACCGCTTTTTTAATTTTACGGTTCATCACTAATAGTCTTGGCATGAATGTGGGTAAAAGCATTTCATAATTACCAATTATGGCCACGGTTGTTCTATCCATTAGCTTATCAAAACAATGTTGTTTCGACAATATCTCTTAGGTTCAATTTCAACAAGGTTGCACAGTACAAACAACTTACATTGGAGGAAGCCGAAGAGAAGATTAGTAATAGGAAAAAGACTGCAGATGGATATGAAAGATGGATGATGAAAGCTGCAAATAATGGAGCTGCTTTATTTGGTGAAGTGGAGAGGTTTGACAACGATAATGGTGTGGCTGGTGGGAAGGGACGAAAAAAGACAGCTGCTGGTGGTGATGATGAAGAAGGAAATGGTTCAGATAGAGGAGATGAGGATGATGAAGAAGAGTTGGAAAGGAAGAAAAGATTGAACAAAAGTGGTGGTGACGGTGATGGTGATGATGATGATGAAGGCGCAAGGGGAGGTGATGCGGACATGGATGACGATGATATCGAGAAGGGTAAACATTTATCCTCCTTTGTTTTTCCTTATATACAAAATATCATGAGCGCTATTTTTTCTTTTCTTTCTAACCTAAAGAATTGCTACCCAATACCATTATTTATCACCACAAGTTTTTAGAAGAGTGAAATTCAGCTTGTACCTACTTGCCGTGGAATGATGCTGCATATACAGACATGATACCCGCCTCTATTTCACTGTTTTTTATTATTTTATTATTTTTTATTTTTAATTTGTCTCGTGAAGAGTATTTTTCTGTAAAGTATTTGATAACTTCATTAGTAAGGGTTTTAATGTTAGTTCTATGTTTCTTCATCCGTAGGGAATATTGTATCAAATAAGTCTTGTCCAGATGTCTTTTTTTTTTTTTTTTTTGTGAACAGAACAGGGGCACCTGATGAAGTACGTTATAATCATGTCTGGATTATGTTTGTTCCATGTCTTCCTTTTTAATAATCAAGTAGCCTCTTATTGTAGGTGATGACTGGGAGCACGAAGAAATTTTCACTGATGATGATGAAGCTGTTGGCAACAATCCTGAGGAAAGGGAAGATTTGGAACCAGAGATTCCAGCTCCTCCAGAAATTAAGCAGGTTTGTTGCACAAATGTCTCCCAATTGGTTAATTTCTATATTGTGCGTTATGTTGCATTATGTATCTTTAAGTATGCTGCCTTCTACTAGTAAATATCTGGTTTTGATGATATATATAAATATTTAGCTGTTGAACCAAAAGAGGGGGGCCTGGAGGTATAGTGGTTTTAATTTATAAAAAATCATTGATGCTTGCTACGCACTCTTTTTGTATTATGTAGAACCCACAACCACTATTTGTTAAGAGTTCAGTTATAAACTAATACTGATGAACATAATAGGTAGACGGATTTTGATATTTGTATACAAATTGATTTGAACATTTTTATATTTGAAAACTATGCTATGGAATATAGTACAGCAGTCAAGACCTAGTTATCTTGCTTGTTCAATTTGGGGGTGTGTCTCGGGTTTTTCTCTTAGTTCCCTTCACATCTTGATAATTCCTTGTGCTATTATCTGTTTAAGTTTGAGCCTCAATTTTATTGATATGAGTGTCATAAATTATAACGCTTTGATTTCCTCCTCTATTGGCACTGGTGTGTTCTGTTTTCACCATGTATCTGGTGGTACCTTGGAAGTTTGTACACGTGTGTGTCAGTTTTATCCATGGTGCAAGTGCTTTGTACATTGTGGCTCTTTGTGCAATTTAAAGATGGCCTTTTTTTAAATATGTTTTTTTCTCACAGGATGATGAGGACGAGGATGAAGATGACAAAGAGGGTGGGCTGAGCAAATCAGGAAAAGAGTTGAAGAAGCTACTTGGGCGAAGTGGTGGGCTGAATGATTCAGATGTGGAGGATGACGACGATGATGATGATGATGTAAGTTATTTATTTATTTTTTAGCATACTCAATAGTCAATAGGATGATGATGTAGATTCCAATTTCCCATAATAACAACTCAAGTGCTTCACTTGTCTATGTAGAACTGCATCTGTTATATGATTTTTTTTTTTCCGTGTACTACGTTCATTTTGAAAAGCAATGGGACATTTTTGTTGAAGCTACCAGTATGTTTTATTCATAGACACGGGAGTTTTGAAGATTTGATTTGTATGTAAAACTGCATCACAGCTCTTCTCCCGCTAATTCGCCTTTTCTTTCTCTTGTGTCCAGATGGATGATGATATTGGCTTTCCTTCAGAGCTGGCTCCAAAGCAGAAGGATGCACCCAAAGAGGAACCATCTGACAACAGTCCCTCAAAACCAACACCTTCTGCGTCCAGTCGAGGAACTACATCAACCTCCAAGTCCTCAAAGGGAAAGAGAAAATCAAGTGGCGATGATGCTAAGGCATCTAACAGTGCACCTCCCAAGAAGGTCAAGACTGAAAATGTACGTTTTGCTACTTTGTTTTTATCAGATTTATTTTTGGAAGCTTTGAAACTCCCCATACTCGCAAATGATATGCTATTCATTTATATTGTATCCAAATTAGGAACAAAAATCCATCAAAGAGGAGCCTGTGTCTGTACCTGCTTCTAAAAGTAGTGCGCCTCCAAAAGGTACTCCGCCGGTGAAAACAGAGCCATCATCATCTGGTGGACGTGTCACCGAGGAAGAAATCAGGGCCGTGTTGATGCAGAGAACACCACTTACCACGAATGATCTTGTTTCTAGATTTAAGGGAAGACTCAAATCGTCTGAGGTACGATCTGTCACGTTTGTACCATTGTTTGGACTCATTTTCCAGGCTCTGCCCTCTTCTGTTTTGAATTTGAAGAACGTAGACTGGATAATTAGAATTGTGGTAGTTTCCTTATTTCTTCATTCTGTCTATGGTGCAGGAAAAGGCTGCTTTTTCGAGTATTCTAAGGAGAATTTCTAAGATAAAGAAGGGCAACAACGGAACCAGCAGCTTTATAGTACTGAAAGAACGATGATTGGATCCCCCAATACACTGAGGTGCCCTCTCTGAGGAATTACGACTACTCTGTCTAGTGTATTGATCTTGTGTATAATTGAGATTGTACGATGCTAGCATCAGTCGCTCGTGGGTGCATGACTAGAATTGTAGTCATTGATCTTTGTGGGCTCTCCATAGATCAATGGCTAGAACAACTCTGTGCTTATAGGTCTATTGTGCTTGTAATTATACTAAATCGTCAGAATTTGTAATTTTCTTTCGTGTTTTTGGGATAATCACTTCGTTGCTAACTCGAAATGAATTGATTTAAAATTTTAAGAGTCTCGTTTTCTTACTAGATTATAATTAATACAAACCAAAATCCAAATAAGTACCAATCCTCACTGTCTTACTAAATTAGAATTAACACACATGACATACTTCTAACTCTAATTACCCAACACATAACAAAGCAACCCAAATGACAACACCATGAGGCTTGCAGTGAGATGGGCCGAACCAGAAGGGGTTTTGGGCCCTTCAGCTGCAACCACCGCGGAGCCCTTTGATTCTGCCACGAGGGAGTTGGACGTTTCAGGAGCTTGATATGATTGAGGCATAACTTCCACGTGTAGTTTGAGGCCCTTATTGCAGCTGTCGACGTTACTGCTAGCGAAGTACCGGAGTCCTTCCTTGTCCATCGAGATGCTATCCAGGCCGTCCGTGAACATCCTGATTGGGTTGGTTACATCGCACGATTCGAATTCCTCCTTGCTCTTCACTTCAGCTATGTACCCATGCGCCGCGGAGTAGGCTAGCCCTGCTCATATTCATAAAAGTGAGAAAAAAAAAATTAAAGAATTCGAATAATAAACCAAATGCATGAAAATATCCTTACTTTCTTTCCACTTCATTCTCCTTTTATTCGGGAACAGAACAGACAAATGGCTTGGTTAGAGGTGCCAAGAAAACTAAACCAAAGGGAGAGGAATAGGGCTGGTTTGCGATTGCTTTTATAGGAAGCGTTATATGAATAGCAAAAATTCAACTTAATAAGTAGTTTTTTTGTAAGTACTCTTAAACTTTTAGTTAACCGATGTTAGAACATAATTTTCATAACACAATATCGCTTTTTGTAACGCATAAGCACTTTTAAGTTTCTCCCGACCGACATCTTAAGCGATTTAACCATTTCAAAAGCAGAGCAATTAAACATAAATTGATACGACTCCTTAGAATTTGGTAACTTCAACTTCATTAACAACCACTTACGAATCTTTTTTCGGATTACCCCCATTTATCTCAAGTTTTGGATTGAACTAATCCATTGACGCAAATAATTCATGGAAAAAATCGAGTTATATGTGCCCTATAAGTAAAACCAAACAAACCCTTATTAAGCTTGAGAGAGAGGAGGAGAGAGAAGACTCACACATCTTATCTCCGGCCCTAAATGTTTTGCCCGAGGACCAAGAAGCGAGGTCGGAGGATGGATCCCAGCCGCGGTCTCCTCCGACCACATGGTGCACTTGTGCTCCAACCAAGCTCCCTCCGAGGCTCACGGCGGCGATACCAACCGCCAAAACAGCAACAGCCACCTTCAATGCTACAGCTCCAGCCATTAGCTCACAAGAGTCTCTCCTCTGGGCACCAGCCAAAGAGTTTGCTTTTTATCTCTCTTTTTATCTGAACAAAAGCTAAATGCAACAGAGAAAGAGAGTGATAATGTGTGGGAGAAGTAAAGGCGCACCTTTTTCGGTTTTTAGCAATGAATTACTTTCCAAGCAATTTCCCACTCGTTTAAACCAAAACAAGCGAAGACTGGTTGTTCATACTCCTTTTCTACGTGTACAACTACCACTGGGCCACTACCCTACTCCTTTTTTACGAGAATACCCCTCTGTTGTTGTCCCCACTTGGAGGTGCTTAAATGCCTTCAAAGTCAGAAATTGGTATATCAAAATATCATAAGATAAAAGACCGTATATTAAAAAAAAATATTTTAATTACTTATATTATGATATTTGACGTACCAAGTTATGTTTCTAGCATATAAAAAAAGTTGCCTGCAAAACAATGAGTGTGGTCTTGTGCTGCGGTACCCCGTAGCATAGCTAGTAGTAGCACAAAGGGCGTTCCACCTAATTACCAAATTACCAATTTATTACCAGATGCCAACCTTGACGTTCGTTCGTGGCCTAGACCTAGAGACTAGAGAGACACTTGCATGAAATGTTTTACCGCTGACTTGGCTTCTCAAGTCACTAATATAACTAAGTTCACGTAAAAAGAGTTGTTCAAATGATCTAATGTCACATATGTACCTTCATGTCACAAGAATTTTTCTCCATTACCAAACCTTCATTACGTACTCATTACTAACAATCTCATGCGACTATAAAACATACTATAAGAATTTGGAATGTTATACATACTAATCATATGCCCTATTATAAATGTTAAGCACAAGCATAATCCTATATTTCTCTAATATTTTAAGCTCTTTCGTTAACCTAAGAATTCTACAGTTAATTACATGAGTCCGCCAGCCTAGCATAGCAATGTGAGGTTGTAATTAAACACGGTATAAAGTGATTGATTGTATAATGAGGCTGATTAAACATGGTTCTTTTCTCCTTATACTAGTCTTTTTATTTAATGAAAGTAACTTAGTTTGACAAAAAAAAAAGAAGGATCTAGATCCTCTCCGGATCTAAGGATGCCGAGCCTAGGGATCAGTTAATGAAATTTCAACGGGTCGGATCAATTGATCCCTGGGCTCAGGATCTGGATCCAAAAAAAAAGACCCCCTACCTTGGGTAGGTAGCAAATCACTTTATGATCAATTGAGAAGAATTAAAGCTTGCAGACGAAGACCCATACCTGGAAGGTAATAAGAAGGGCACCCTACTAATCATGGGTAGTAAGCAACATCAAATGAATTAACGTTGCAGAAGACCTTGTGCCTGAAAGGAGAAGGGCACCCTACCCGTTATGGCAATATAAAAAAAATACATGAGTACGCCATAAAAATGCGAAGAAGCGTTTGAAAATTGAACGGTAGGTATGCTTTTCTTCTTTTCTACTCCCCAACGAAACCCTAGCTGTCACCACCAGGATCGTACGTACCCTCTGCCATGGTCCATGCATGGTAATCAAATTTTGGAGCAGAGAGCTGGATGATGAGCAGATCTCATGTGATGTGAATCATGTGATCACTTCCGTTCATATGCACAACATGAACTTGTGGTCCTAAATGAAAATCGACTACGTTACCATGTATAATCTCTATTTGAGAAAATTTCTTGCAATTGGTTGTATATTTATTGTTTTTATCGCTCTTTCTACCGTATATACCTCTTACGTTTATAGTAAAAACATAAGAAGGAATTACCCATCAGAATATACAGTCAAAGAGTAGGAATCTCCTCCATTAATTTAGTACACAAACAATTATGGTATCCGTCAGTCAGATACTTTGTTAATTTCGTGGGACTCGTGCCTTTTCTTAATGAGGAATTGTGCCTGCAGGCTACAGAAGATTGCCGAGTTTTATGCTCTCAAGTCTCAACTCTGTGAAGAATTTTCCAACAAAAAAGAAGGAAATAAAAAAGGGCTGGATCAATGCAGAACATGCCATAAATAAAATTAAAAAAAAAAAAAAAAATTAAAATTTGCTTGTTGGCGAGATAAGAAAATCTGTAGATTTTGATACACTGATTTTAGAGCAATATACATATCACATGACTCGCAGCTTACCAGTTATCAGTAGTTGCTGCATGGATCACGTCCCGTCCAACCGATTTTCCACTCTTCAAAGTCTACTACCTAAAGATAATCACTTCAACTTCCACATGCATCATCACTAATTACTTGTTGTGTGATACTGGAAGCCATCGATCGTAATAAAGCAAACGCGCAATCAAAACCCAAAACCAAATATGATAACGAACAATTGGGTGTGTTTGATTAATTAAGATATGAAATCTTAACAGGGTAGATTATGTATTAATCGATGTCTTCATCATTATCGCTGTCGTCCGATGGGTATAATATGATAATATCAACTTCTTCAGGCAATCGAAAGCTCACCTTCTTTTTCAACTTATGAGTTTTAGACTCATTTAGTTGTGTATTAATACTTCTGCAGCTCATTTCAACTACTTATATTAAAATATCATAAGACAGGTGACTGTATACTAAAAAAGAATATTTCAACTACTTATATCATGATACTTAGTATATCAGGTTGTGTTTCTGACACACCGAAAAAGTTGTCTGCAAAGTAATGAGTGTGATCTTGTGCTAGGATACCCCGTACCATAGCAAGTAGTAGCACTAAGGACGTTCCACCAAATTACCAAATTACCAATTTATTACCGTATGCCAACCTTGACGTTCGTTCGTGGCCTAGACCTGGAGCAATACTTGCATTATAAGTTTTACCGCTGCCTTGGCTTCTTGAGTCACTAATATAATTAACTTCATGTAAAAAGAGTTGTACAAATGATCTTGTATTAGTGGTTCAAAATGTCATAGACGACATACATATGTACGTTCATTTCATAAGATTTTTTCTCCATTACCAAACCTTCATTACATACTCATTACTAACAATCTCATGCAACTATAAAACATACTATAAGAATTTGGAATGTTATACATACTAATTATATGCCCTATTATAAATGTTAAGCACAAGCATGCCAATGTCCTAATTCTACATTTCTCTAATATTTTAAGCTCTTTCGTTAAGATAATTATAAAGCTAAGAATTCCACAGTTAACTACATGAGTCCACCAGCCGAGCATAGTAGTGTGAGGTTGTAATTAAACAGGGCATTAAAGTGGTTGATTGTATGATAAGGCTAATTAAGCCAAGCCCTAAGCCTTGAAGGTCATATAAGGACCCCCTACCTTGGGTAGATAGCAAATCACTTTATGATCAATTGAGATGAATGAAAGCTTGCAGACGAAGACCCATACCTGGAAGGTAATAAGAAGGGCACCCTACCAATCATGGGTAGTAAGCAAAATCAAATGAATTGAACTCAGATAAATTAACGTTGCATAAGAAGACCTTGCGCCCGAAAGGAGAAGGGCGCACCCTACCCGTTATGGCAATATCAAAAAAATTGTACGCCATAAAAATGCGAAGAAGCGTTTGAAATTGAACGGTAGGTATGCTTTTCTTCTTTTCTACTCCCCAACGAAACCCTAGCTGTCACCACCAGGATCGTACGTACCCTCTACCATGATCCATGCATGGTAATCAAATTTTGGAGCAGAGAGCGGGATGATGAACAGATCTCATGTGATGTGAATCATGTGATTGCTTCCGTTCATACGCACAACATGAACTTGTGGTCCTAAATGAAAATCGACTACGGTACTATGTATAATCTCTATTTGGAGAAGATTTCTTGCAATCGGTTGTATATTTATTGTTTTTATCGCTCACTCTACTGTATCTACCTCTCACTTTTATAGTAAAAAAATAAGAAGGAATTACCCATCAGAATATACAGTCAAAGAGTAGGAATCTCCTCCATTAATTTGGTACGCAAATAATTATGGTATCCATCAGTCAGATACTTTGTTAATTTCGTGGGACTTGTGTCTTTTATCAATGAGGAATTGTGCATGCAGGCTACAGAAGATTGCCGAGTTTTATGCTCTCAAGTCTCAACTCTGTGAAGAATTATCCAACAAAAGAAAAAAAAGGGTTTGATCAACGCAAAACATGCTATAAATAAACAAAAATTTGCTTGTTGGCGAGATATAGAAAATCTATAGATTTTGATACACTGATTTTGGAGCAATATACATATCACATGACTCGCAGCTTACCAATTATCAGTAATTGGTCCAACCGATTTTCCACTCTTCAAAGTCCTACTACTTAAAGATAATCCCTTCAACTTCCACACGCATCATCACTAATTACTTATTGTGTGATACTGGAACCCAAAACCAAATATGATAACGAGCAATTGGGTGTGTTTGATTAATTAAGATATGAAATCTTAATGGGGTAGATTTTGTGTTAATCGATGTCTTCATCATTATCGCTGTCGTCCGATGGGTAAAATATGATAATATCAGCTTCTTCAGGCAATCGAAAGCTCACCTTCTTTTTCACCTTCTTTTTCAACTCACGAGTTTTAGACTCATTTAGTTGTGTATTAATACTTCTGCAGCTCATTGACGTCGAAATATCAGCAATGATCAAGTTTGCCCCATCAGATTTCTGATCCTCATTTTTGACGGGTCTCTCGAGGCAGAAGCTGTCTTTTGCTTTAGAGAAAGGAGGCAATTTGGACGAAGAAGAAGATGCAGCTGGGTGTATCCTTTTCGAGCTGGGTCTAAGCACATACAATTCGCCTCCGTTGATGTTGTAGTTATGATCTGCCTTGACGTGGCCGGGAGACGTCAAGAGCCATTCTTCTAGAGTTATCATCTTGGTCCCATTCCCAGTTGCTCCAACAATTCCAGTATTTTTTGTGAAATTCTTGTAAATGTTCTTCTTCTTCTCTGGTGCCAATTGTCTCTTCCTTTTCTTGTTCTCCGATTTTAAGCAGTCCGGTTTCAGAAACTCCATGATCCACGGCACGGGACTCGAATTCCCACCACCATGGCCGCCAGATGATGACGATGAGGACTTAAAATTGCTTTGATTAGCTCCCATTTCCGACCCTCTTAGCCTCTTTGACTAGTTACAAAGTACGTAACTAATCAATATATGCGCGAACGAACGAAAGAGAATTAACTCAGCGTACGTTCGTCACAGATGAAATGAAAACAAGTCGAAGATGAGAAATGTATTGACTTTGTTTATGTTTTTAAAGAAAATTTTAGACGGAGATGCCTAGAGGTTTAATGTTGTTCATGAGCACTATGAAAGCTTAGGTAACGTCAAATGTTTGGTATTTTTGTTTTGTGTGCGCTTTATCCACAACATCATCGTCATGCATGTGTTAGGGAGCTTCCACTTAATGCTACTTCATATAATTGCATGCATGATAACTTGGGCAAACTACGCACTTAATTACACGATCATTGGTTGACTTACAAACAAGAACCACCGTATAGCCGTAGGTGGCTTGGATTATTCTTCATCTTACTAAGCCAATACCCAATTAAAATTTTACAAGCTGGATTTTTGGAATTTGACAACAAAAAAATGGCGATAAAAACAAGGTTGATACTTGCGTTGCCCTCTTTGCTTTCATCAGATTCAAATCAAGGAGATGCATGGCAGATATCTATCTGCTAGCTCATCAGAATATTTGTCTTCTTTCAGGAGGTAGTACACAGAGAATCCAATTGGAGTATCTAGCTAAGCTACTGCTTGTTTTTTTTTTTTTTTTTTTTTTTTGGTCAAAGGAAATTTTATTACAAAAGCATACTTTACAACAAAGGCTCAACACACACTTTAAATACAATAAAAAAAAAGGCCTAAAACTAAAGGAGAACAGAAAAAAAAAAAATCCAACAACAGGAAGGCCCATAAACTACACAACTTCCGCCAGAAACTTCCGTAGCCTTCTCCCACTAAAACAGGTCCACTGCCCAATTCCCCTCCTCCGTCCAGTAACGCCTCCATAGAAGCCACCTCCAACCACAAGTTGCTACAAGAGCACAGCCATGAACAAGGGATAATCGGCAGCCAAGTTAGCAAAGCCGACTATCAGAATGAAGTTCACGGATACCCATGAACGACTCTGTCGAAACCGACATATTACAAGGAGAAAGTGGTGGTGGTTGTTCCACTCAAGCCGGAGCAATCACCGGAACTCTACACACAATCTCAGAAAGAAACATGGCTGATGATTGGATCGAAGATAGGCAAGGAAGAGGTATACCTTCAAGAGTAGAGGAATAGCTGAGACCAAAGAGAAAATTGAGAAAGGATAACTGTAGAAGCAAGGAGAGAAGAAGGAAAATAAAAGACACAGACAACCGACTCCAACAGAAACTAGAGCCAATGTTACCGGAAAAACCCAAGATTGAAAGGTTCACAGGTAATGAGAAATACTATCAGGGAAGGGAGAAGAACTCTCACAGGCAATGAGATCTGTTACCATTGAGTTCCTGTAGTGACGGGTCTGTCTCTGCTTTTTGTCTTCATTGTCAATGTAAAATTTGCACGTATATCGTATATGAATATATATAGAGATATGTATGATTGTTATTGCAGCCTCTTTTCCTATGTCGTCTTTGTTGTTTTCTATTGACATGCAAACATCAACCACAAGGGCGCATTAATCACATTTTAGGAGGGGATCATTCATTAACTTCTAGAATACAAGGTCTTGCTACAATCATAACCGCAAAGAGACAATACATATCTCCTCCAAAAAGTTAGCAGTCTTAACTAGTTGCAATTGTATCAATGTGAGGCCCCTTTCCAACGTCGGTTTTAGTGTTTTTCCTATGTTTCAATATTTTTTGAGAAGTTTTATTTAAACCCAAATATTATCTCGCAACATCCAATTTAAAAGTTTTGCCTCATGATTTCCTATTTTACCCTAAAAAGTAACTTCAAATAAACAGACAAATAAACCCACTGAGCACGTTAGCAGCAACTACTGTCGACCTTTTATCCTCACTCGTCGTTGTTTGGTTTTTCTGAGAAACCTCCATAGGGATGGATCTTGTTCCGAATATTTTATTTTCTTCAATGAACTAATAATTAAGCTCGCCGATTGTTGCTTGGAAGATAGAGAGAGAATTGTGGACTAAGCTGGTTTTTGATTATGGGGTTGATGTTTTTCTTGAGATTTTGGGTTTGATGATGGAGGAGAGTGAAAAAATAGAGAATTTGGGTGGGGGTGGCAACGGTGAATTTGAGTAAGCACCATACATTTTTCTATTAGGGTTTATGGTTACAACAAGAGACCAAAATTGAGAGAGAAAGAGTGGTGACCCACTACTCGACGACGGCTGACGAGGAGGAGGTGGAGGCTGCTGTCGTCTGCAACATCATAACCGCTCTCTTTTCTCTTATGAATCTAATACAACTTTGGCAACATTCCTCCTATTCCATCAACCAAACTCCACAATCCCTCTTGATTTCCGGCGATCCACCCATTTGCTGGTTGTTAATTCAATAATTTTTTCTCTACACCCATTTTTTATTTAGGACAAAATTGGAATATAATTTTTTTTCAAAAAAACAATGGATGCAGAGATAAGATTGCAGGGTTCAAATAAAATTTCTCATATTCTTTTCCGCAATTTAGATTGATTTAATATATATTGTTGCTTATATACTAAGGGGGTGTAGTCAAATTAGGAGTTGGTAGGCTTTTAATAGACTTTAAAATCTAAAGGTAGTCAATTAGGATTTTATAAGATGATTTTAAAGGATTTTGAAATCATAGTGTAGTCAAATTAAGATTTGGTAGGATTTGAAATAATACAACAAAATCCATGAGTAGTCAAACATGATTTAAAAAAAAAATCAATACAAATCTAGGGATAGTCAAAATACTAAAGATTTGTTAGGATTTTAATTGTAGAGGGATTTTGATGGATTTCAAGGTGGGTGGTATAAATATCAAATTGCATCAAGAATCTCACTCCACCCCCTCTGATTTCTTTTCAGATTCATAGATAGAAGAGGAACAGTCTCAAACAGAAGAAGAACAGTTTTCAAGATGACATCAACCGATTTCTTTTCACATTCATCAGAAATCTGCATCAAGAGTGAATGTGAAAAGAACAGTCTCAAACGTAAACAATTTCTCAAGAGTCAGATAGAAGATGGCAGAATCTCACTCTTCCATTTTTTTTTTCATTAGAGTATTTCTTTGCTTTGATGGAAGTTGTTTATGTTTCTAGATTTTATTTCCATTTCCTCCGCCATTCTCTCTTTATTTGATTCTTTACCTAAACAAGACAAGACCAAGAATGCATTCCTGCCATGAGGACTTGTCTTCCCTGCCAAGAGTACTTTTCTTCCTTGTCGCATTCAAACGGTTATATTTGAGCTGATGGTTCTTACCAAATTGTAAGCAAAACTTGGGCCATGAATTATAACAATTTTCACGACAGCAAAACTTGGCCATTTTCTTCTCTACAGCAACATTTGGCAGGAGTTTGTATTGGTTAAAATCTTTTGAAATCCTAAGAAATCCATGAAAGAAATCTATAAAAATTCATAGAAATCTATAATACAAATCTATAAATCTGCTAAAATCCATATAAAATCATAGAATCTATTAGAATCATTTGAAATCTGTCACTTGTAAAAAGTCTTTTAAAATCATTTGAAATCCAAATTGACTACACCTCCTAAAAGAAAAAGAAAAAAAAAAAAAAAAAAAAAAACTCTCTCTTAGTCTTAGTTGTGTTAGGTTTCGCAAGTTACGTAAAATTGTAAAATAGTTATGGACCTCAAAAGGCCCAATAGAAGCTGAAATTCAAACTCCTAACACCCAGGGCCCAACACTATTTGGTTATGCAGCCTAAAGCGCCTGGGTTGGGCTAGGTGTCAATTCGATAAAGCTTGTCTTATACAAAATTATCATAGTACGAGCACGAAAAGTATCATATTCCAAGTGTCAATTTTCGGGAATGCACCAAATATATTGAAAGAAAGAACAATATAGAGATTTGATCTGGGAATCTTAAAAGGAAGAAAGACGCATAGCATTCTATGCTGTGTGTCACTCTTCTTTTTTTGAAAGCTCGAAGACTCACAAAATCATTTTAGTTTTTCTTAATTATTATATGTTATTCATCAGCGTTCCAAATTGAATTCAGAATGTGTTGTGCGAAATATAGGTTTGGATTTCTTCTCCAACTACTTAACCACCCCATAGTGATTAAATGTCTTCTATTAATTAGATTAATTATATTTATTCTCCAAATTATTGTCTACTCATTACTCAATCACCACCATGTCACAATTCGTTTAAACTTGTTTTTCTTAAAATTAAAGGAAAACCAATGAAAATAGCTTGAAAACTTTGAATTTTAACGATAAAGACAAAATAAAGGGTAAAGTAAATAGTACCATGATTAATTTTTTAATGTAAAATTATGATTTTTCGTTAAAATAAACATTATTAATAACTTTTCGTTAAAATTCTCTAAACTTAATGGAATGGAGCTGTAAATATTCAATAATGCACATATTAAATTAATAATATTAATGCCACCTCCTTCCTCTTCCTAATGGTCCACATGGGTTCCATGATGATGGCTTATTGTTGCACCCCCATCAGAATGATAGTGTCCTACTAAGTTTATTTATATTTTAAAAAAACTATCATTTGACGTTTTAAAATTTTCATTTTTACGTGTTATTATTTTTATCAATGTTAGAATGTGTATTAAATCAAATATTTATTCTTCTGCGAATAAGAGAATGAAATGTAAAATTAAATTAATTTAAAGCATTTATCGATAGTATAAATGTTTAAAAACAATATATAAATGCATGCACAAAATACAAAATAAGCTTAATAACCAATGTAAATGTCGGATTTGATTGATTGACTTTTTTTACGAGGGATGGCAATTCAAAGAACATGAGGGCAGTCTAGGAATTAGAAAAGAAGGAAAGACAGCGCATCTAAAATTTCAACACTTGCCATACACGTGTTCCCCAAAACCTAAATCACAAATCCGACGGTCAAAACTCCACCATTTTATATAATTAGGAGATGATATAGAATTAAGTAAAAATTTCGATTTCATTTTTCGTAGTTTTCTTCTCTCCGCTCCCAGAAAACCAGTAGCGAGAGAAGGGCACTTTCACTCTCTCTCTCTCTCTCTCTTCGTGTTCGTCTCCTGTTTCCACCATTGGGCTTCACTCTGTCACTTCCCACAAGAAAGGAACGAAACGAGGTGGGGTTCTCTCTCCTCTCTCTCTCTGGTGATTTTTCGATCTTTAGGTTCAAATTATTGGTTTTAAGATTTGAATTTCAACAGTGTCTGTGTATTGCTTTTAAATTGTTGAAATTTTATATTTTTGCACTGCTACACTATGTATGTGTGTTTCAATCTTCTGGGTTGGGCCAAAGCTGTGATTTTTCATGAATCATTCATTGGGGCAGTGAAAATTTGCAGACTTGTTATTTATTTTTAACTTTTTTCTTTGGTAAATTTATTGTGGATTTGGAGGTTTATATCAGGGCAATACCCTCTCCGCAGAGTTGCTTAAGGTGGAGGTTTGTGTTATTCTGAAATGGAAACTTTTAGGAGTGGGTGGCGTTTAATTAACTATAATAGGTTTACTTAATTTCGTCAAAATGTGAAATTTAATGTATGTATTACCTTATTTTCCAAGCAAGGAAGTGATGAATGTGGTGGGAAGGTATTGAAATTGGGTTGATCCCAAAAGGTTTGGAATTGATGGATGAATTGTGTGTTCCGCGAAGTTTTGGAATGCTAAGCTTGTAGTCATAACCATTTGATTGACATCTCATTGGTGGGTTCCCTTCATTTTCGGTTTCTATCTTTGGTACCTGCAACAAATTACCCTAGTTTAGTGTGTCGCAGGGGTAGTTAAGATTTTAGCTCCGTATACTTTAGAGCCCGTTTGATAACCATTGCGTTTTTAGTTCAATTTTCATTGTTGTGTTAGTGATAGAGGGTAAATACATGGGAGAATTAAGGGATATAGAAGGGTGGAGGAAGCCTTTGGGAGAGATGCATAAGAAATGTATAAGGCGGAAATTTAAACTAAGACAAAACGAAAAAGTATCTTAAGTTGTTTTCACTTTAAAGGGAACTGAAAATGGTCATCAAAAGGATCCGTGGTGTATGGAGTGCACAATGACAAGACAATTATCATTTATTTTATGATTACTGTCCCCATTTATCTGAATGTGATTTGTACTTTCAGGTGAGGGTGATTTTGCATCAGAATCAGATACATGTATGTCTTAACCTATTAAGCGATAGCGAGTTAGAACAGTCATGCCAGGAGACAATAGTGTTGGCAGCCCACCAACCCCAAGGTCCCCAACTGCTCGACTTCGGCATCGTAGACGCTCAGCTGAGGTTTGTTAAAATTTGAAACTTTTCTTATTTTCTTTCATGCATGTAGAGTTCTGGGCTGTCTAGCTTTATTCTGTATGATTTTATATCTAATAAAATTGTTGGGGACAATATGAATTTGTATGGTAGTTTAAATAATGTAGAGCATACATTCGAGTTTCTCCTTATTTTTTTATACATTTTTCTCAGTTTTGTAAATGATCATTTGCTTGTTTTTAAGTTAGGGGCTTAAGTAGTTGCTTCTGTATAATAATGTGTTTTTATTTTGTGCTCTTATTCAAACCAAAACAAATAAAAAGAAAAAGAAAGTTTTTATGCATGTGCAGTAGTAGATGTAGGAATTTTAGATTAAGGGGTTATTCATTTATTTACTTTATGGCTGCAGGCTCTTCCTGATGTTAGTAAAGCAAATGGAGGTGATTTACTGGTTAATGACCGTAATAAATACAGGTCAATGTTGGTACGTGCATACTCTTCTGTTTGGATGATTGGAGGTTTTGCATTGATTATATATCTGGGTCATCTCTGCATCACTGCCATGGTGGTGGTTATCCAAATCTTTATGGCAAAGGAGCTGTTTAATCTACTCAGGAAAGCTCATGAAGATAAGCACCTACCGGGATTCAGGATTCTAAATTGGTCAGAATAGTAGCATTTCACTTTTTCTAGTGTATTTTACTCCAGAAATCTGTTCAGGTGTTATTTAAAGAGTGTTGCTGTAATATTTATTCAAGTTCAACTTCTCTGCTCAGGCACTTTTTCTTCACTGCGATGCTGTTTGTTTACGGTCGCATACTCAGTCAACGGCTTGTCAACACTGTAACTTCAGATAAAGTTTTATATAAGCTTGTCAGCAGTCTTATCAAGTATCATATGGTTGTCTGTTATTTCTTGTACATCGCAGGTTTGTTACACATGATATGTTCGTGTTTACACTTTACACAAAACAGCTTTAAGAAACTTATATTCAAGTTCTCTTTACAGCCAAATAATTGGTTGACGTGAAATTGGATTTCATTGTTGTCTCTTGTTGAGCAGCTTCTAATACTATATTTGATTTGTATAGTGGTTTAATTGGTGAACATTGTTTAGTTGGTGTTTGTCCTTTCCCCTTTTATATAACTCAGATGATACTGATATTATTCCTTTCCCCATGATTGGGTTCAGGATTTATGTGGTTCATTCTTACACTAAAGAAGAAGATGTACAAGTATCAGTTTGGCCAGTATGCGTGGACGCACATGATTCTAATTACTGTGTTTACCCAGTCCTCTTTCTTCGTAGCAAACATCTTTGAAGGAATTTTCTGGTAATTCAAGTTACTGTAGGAACACACGCACACATTACTTCTTTTTTGTTTCTTTCTCTGAGACGAAGACAAAATTGATGCAGGTTTCTTCTTCCAGCTTCACTTATTGTAATCAATGACATTGCTGCTTATATCTGTGGTTTCTTTTTTGGAAAAACCCCTTTGATCAAGATATCACCAAAGAAAACTTGGGAGGGATTCATTGGAGCGTCAGTTATAACTATCATATCAGCATTTTTGGTGAGTTTGCTAATTAATTTGGTGATAGCAAATAGACTTCTCTTGTCTTACATGAAAGAGAAATCTTAGTTTCAGTCAGATTGCCATGATTTCTTTTTTTTTTTTTTTTTTGATCTTATGCTCCAGTATGATAATTATATGACTTGAAATGCCACCAGAGTCACGATACATCTCAACTTTTAGAAGTTTGTATCTTGCCAGTATTATTTGCGCATTGTAACATCCATGCCTCTTTTTATATCTCAGCCATGGGCACATATTTAGAAGATTTTTCCTTGATGACTTGTCAAACCAAAAGTTTTCCTCTTTAAATATATCAAAATTTACTTTTTGATTGCATGCTTCAGCCAGATGTACAATGTTCTGGGATGTATAAACATTCTGACTATGAGTTCTATGTGAATACATGATAAGACGTTAATTTATTCAATTGAAGTTATACAAACATGGTATGTAAATTTGTTTATGCAGCTTGCAAATATCATGGGTCGTTTCCAGTGGCTAACGTGTCCAAGAGGGGTAATGATTCTGATTAATTTTTAGTCAATTGGCATAGGAAAGAAATGGTATTTCAGTTGTAGCTAATTTTCCACTGGTTTCTGTTGATGCACTTGCAGGATTTATCGACTGGTTGGCTTGATTGTGATCCTGGCCCATTGTTTAAGCCAGAGTATTATACTTTTCCAGAATGGCTCCCACACTGGGTGAGTAAACTGACACTTCTTGATTCTGTAATTACAATGACAGCATACCCGTTTGTGTATTGTAGTAAACCATAGATCATGTTATCCCTATGAAATTGTGAATTTAGTCTTTTTGTTGGAGATCAGTTATTTGACTTGTTTTCCACTTTTTGATAATGAAGTCATTATTTGGCCAAAGATTTTTGTTTTAAGTGCTCATAGAACATGCATATGCCTATTTTATACGATAATTAATCTCTACAGTCTGTTTTTCTTTTCAAACTGCTGTTTTGAACTTAACTTTTTGGGATTAGATTACTGTTGTTAAATGTTCTTCTTATTCTTCCATGCTCATAAAATTCATTCTAACAGTTCTTTCAGTGGATCAGCAGGCTCTCTCTTAGTATTAGCAGTGAGATGATTGTATTTAGAGACTGCTTCAGTTATCTAAAAGCCATGCTTGCAGTTAAACATGATACATAAAGTTGGATTCTTATAAATTAGGGACTTTTAACAAAAAGCTCTCGGTACTGTTCACTTTAACGAAAAACCACATTTTTACACTAAAATGTCAATCCTGCTTTACCCTTTATTTTGTTATTTTCGTTAAAACTCAAAGCTTTCAAACCCTTTTCATTAGTTTTCCTAATTTATATGACTGAAATATAATCTTTATCATTTTTTGTGATGCAGTTTCCTTGGAAAGGGATTTCAATTTTGCCAGTTCAATGGCATGCGTTATGTCTTGGTTTGTTTTCATCGATAATAGCTCCATTTGGAGGCTTCTTTGCAAGTGGCTTTAAAAGGGCTTTTAAAGTCAAGGTTTACTTCTGACGATGTGATTTGGATTGATGCAATTTTGCACGGTAAAGCTTCCGTTTGAAATAATTTCTAACATTCTTCCATTTGTCATAGGATTTTGGTGATAGTATCCCGGGACATGGTGGAATCACAGACAGAATGGATTGCCAGGTATGATTTTCCTAAATAATAACTATAATATTTTTTTTCAATCAGAGTACTCTAAATTACTTGGAGTGGATCACTCATACTAATTACTATTGCGTCCATTTCCCACCTTATGATGATGCTACATGAAGTGACCTAATGCAGAATCTTTCGCTTTTGATAATGGACTTTAATTAATTCTTTCACTCTAAACGATGGGGTCTTTATGTTTGGCTTCAACGATTTAGATGATGATGATGTGACCTATGTGTGTGCTTCTGCAATTGACATTGTGTTTTGTTGTAGATGGTGATGGCGATCTTTGCTTATATCTATCACCAGTCTTTCATTGTCCCTCAGAGCCTCTCAGTTGATATGATCATAGACCAGGTATCCTTTTTACAAGTGTCGTATGTAATGTTTTTGGCTTGGAAAATTTTAATGAACAAGTATTGATCGCAATTGGATTGACTGTTTTTTCTTTCTGCAATTTAGATTTTGATGAACCTTACGCTCGAGCAGCAGCAAATTCTATTTGAGAAGCTTAAACAAGTCTTGCAGGATAGGCTGGTCGGATAATCGTGTGTGAATAACCTCTATTTCTGTCATCTGTTCTCCTCTTCCGTGCATGTTTGTACATGCGGCACAGAGGCGAAAAAAGGGAATATTTGTGCATGGCGGTGTTCTGTTTTCGTAGAGCAACCCCCATTAGGTTGGAGGCATTCTTGTGCGCGTAAACCCTGTATATTCTCGTTGTCGTTTGATACATGGTAAGTTTATTAAGTCTAGATGGAATTTACATCTTTCTCTCCTCCCCTTGTATTTGCGCTTTTGATGGATTGATAAGTAACATACCCGCTGCAAAATTGGTTGATGCTTCTGGTAATTGTAGTAGTGCCCAATTTATGTTGGCATTTTATGACAATATTGTATTTTTATACCTTGATGGATTCTTACTTCTTTTTCTCGTTTTTCTTTCTAATACAACCGGTATTTGGTATTTAGGGACCAGAGTTGTTCAGAATCAACATGTTTGGCGTGTGCATATACGCATGCTACATAACGTGTAATGGTTGCTTCAGTGCCAAAAAAAAGGCTTGGTGCGCTCGAAAATTTAGTAACAAACAATTGATAGCACCAGAGTTGCACTTTCGGAAAAGAGAGAACGAAAAACTGAAGTCATATCGACCAATGCAACAGAAAAGGGCTTATAGATATGTTACATGTCCAACTTTTACAAGGAAATTTAAGACAAGATCCAATCTAAAACAATCAAAACCAATCTTTTCGGTCCAATCTAAAGAAAGAAAGAAAATGATTGTCCGGTTGTTTGGTCACGCTCCTCACCTGCGACGACATCTTTACTGAAACTATACTCCTGCCATTTGCTTTGAACCTCTCATTGGGTTTTTGGTTTCTCAATCTTCACATAGGGCAAAAACCCCATAAAACGAACAATCCTGGGGGACCATCCTCGCTGCTGGGCCCGGCAAAACATCAAGAAAGTGTTTGCAAAGTAGGAATTGAAACCCATGAACAAATGCCACAAGGCATGACCCTGCGGGTTAATCATCCAACCGGATATCTCTTTGCAGAAGATCTTATCGCAGAGCCAACACAAACTGCCCGTAACAAGGGTGGCCACATACAGCTTTGCAATCCGCTTAGCACACACGTCTTGCGTGTATATGTAGTACTTGTACATTCGAGGTATGCAGAGAAGACACAAGATCATGTAGTGCACCTTAAAGCCAATCTCAAAACGAACCACAGAATGAACACCTGCGAACACAGCACCATAGAGGAAGAGGAAGGTGGGCATTGTACTCCTATAGTGCCAATCTGGGGAGTAGAGTATATACATGTAAAGGAGCATCTCCCAAACCATTGGAGTCTCATCGCTCTGCTGTTGCCTGGAAATACATACCAAAAAAGTCTTGAACCCTCAACTTTCAATGCAACAATTTAGACAAGAAAAGGAAATTGAATAATAAGGTTACCGGACCTGACAGAATGAGTAACTAAAACAACTATGACAACTATGAGGCAGATAAGTCACTCCACATAAACCTTCACACCTAATGTGGATTATGCATATGTGCATGAATGCATACGGAAAGTGAACTTCACTATTATTAGCTACCCAGACTACCTTTATTTTGCAACTCATGACATGTCATAAATGCTCCTCAAACTGTTACGGATTAATGAAATTTACCCCAGTGCACAGGCTTCGTCTTCAAAGAAACAATCTTACAATAATTGCAACTTTCCATGTGATTTATGATCAGAAATAGTATACTCATAAAGGTCTAATATGTGTATCTTTTCGTGTTTCGAAACATGTCATTCACACTCTCCAGTTACACCTTTCTATCAACATATTAATTTAACTATTGCCTGATAGTCCAGTATGGTATGAGTTCAGCCACCCATCCGTTCATTAAAACTTCCAGAACGCATAAATCATAGTCATACTCACACATGTTGCAATGTGGCATGGTATAACATGCTTCCGATGGCAAGAATCATATTAGATATGTGAAGAATGCCAAATCTCTTCTCAAACCGCTGCCTCAAGGCATTTATAAGGCCAATGAGTGCCAACAGAATGCCTGGAATGTTTGATATAGTGTTGTAAAATTCAGCAATATAAGAAGAGTAGGCATAATTCTTTTCGCAACACTCAATTGTTGATGTGACAGGACCCCAGAAGCTTGATATTCCATCAGCCATTCCTATTTCTGTGCTTGTATATTCTCAACCGAGTCTTTTGCTTAAACCGTTGCAGAGTTCATAAAACCTGCAGCTCATGTACCTGCACAAGATAACGTTGTGAGCAATTTGGCATAAAAGTTAATGCACATTGAACACCACCCCAGTATCGCGAAAATCACGTTCACCGTATTATGTATTTCCATAGAAAGCAAACAGTTATGACTATCCTAAAACCAACTAAGTCGAAGATTCTAAACCGTAAATCACACATTAATCACACACAAAATCGTAACTTGTTTAACTTCATCACTAAACCGAACAAATCAGAAACACTTCCCTTAAATCGAAACAAATGTCTAGATATTGATCGATTCAACAAAATCAAAACTAACCCTGACAAATGAAAACCAGCAAATTTCCAACATAAGGGTTGTCAAATTTCACCAATAACCCACACCCCGATAAACGTATAGTCAGATCCCACATAACAAATCATTAACCCAGATTATACCAGCACCATTATCCTCAAAAACACAAGAAATCCCAGCAATACAATCAAATATAAATTTATAATTCACAACAAGATCCAATCTCAACCGTTAAAGCTCACGTGATCTGTCCAAAAAACTTGAAACCCACCAAAAATCAATCATTTCCAATGACCCATGATCCACGAAAGTGACAGAAAAAACTTGAAAAACCCACCAAAAGATCGAACAAAAACCAGATAAAAAGTACAAGTTTATGTATAAGACAATAATAAGCCTATTACGTATGGATATTGAGGAACAAAACACACCGTCTTGGCCGACAGAGATCTCATCTTCTTCTTCCTCCGTGCTTTGGCGCGGGCACTCTCTGTCTCTCTCGTTCCCTCCCAAACTTTCAATGGCGTTCGAGGCTCTGAAATTTTTTTTTCTTTTCGGCGTTGGAGGCACAAAAAAGAGAGCGATTCTGCGCGTTGTGATTCTTTTAGTTCTTTATTCTTTTCTTTTTTTTTTTCTTAATTTTAATTTTAGTGGTTTGGGAGTAACTTTTTAATTCTTGCTAGGGCCGGTGCCGACTTAAAATGATGGCCCAGCCCATTGTTGGGATGGGCTTTATTTCTAAGCAAATGGGCTTTAGATTTGAACGAATCTATTTAAATGTCTACGCAGCAACTGTGGTGGCCCACTGACTCAAGAACTCTTGTTTTTCTGACTTGTCAAAATTTTGATACTTTTGGCTAGTAACGTGGACCAACTTAAACATAGAAAACTAATGAAAATGACTTGAAAACTTTAAGTTTTAATGATAAGGACAAAATAAAGGGTAAAGTGAATAGTACCAGGATTGACTTTTTAGTGTAAAAATGTGATTTTTCATTAAAGTGAACAGTAATGTAGGCTTTTCGTTAAAACTCCCTTTAAACATTGTGTCCACTTGTTAAAGTCAGGTTTGGGGTCACTATTGATCTCACCGATATTATTTCAAAATTTCATCGTATCACCTAGTAGTAAAGCAGGTGTTCAGCCTCATTTCAAGTAGAATATATATTGTAAATTATTTTGCCAATTTTTCGATCTAAGATCCTAATTCATGAAGATTAAAGGTGTATTTTGTAATAAATTATTGTTTATCTTGTTATTAATGAGAGATAATTGAATACAGACGGTCATATTTAAGAATATTATTCTCAGTCACTTAAATTATAAAACTCTTTTATACTCGCGATTAAAAGCATTTTACCTACCCTGCATGAAATCTCTTATCTTAAACTACTGCACCGATGTGATGCTCGACCACTAAGATGAAGCGAGATTATTCCTTAAGCATTAACCTATTCAACACCTCCCCCCCCCCCCCCCCCCTAATACGATACTATTTTCGGACAATGATCCATCGGAACCTGATTCGGTCAAAATATTAAGGGACCAATTAATCTAAGCCCGAACCTTGAAATTCTTTTAATCAGACGTCTAGATTAGTATACATAGAAAAGGCTAATATTTATGGGGATGAAAAGGAAAGTATCCAATTTATATAAGGAGATTCTCTTAACAGTAAGACTTTTTATGGATTTTATATCATCTCATGTTTTTAATACAATGTTGATAAATAAATTGACGTTAAACTGTAAGACACTAAGGAGCCAAATAATCCATAAAAAATTCCACTTTAAGATCATTTATTTAGCATTTCTCTTATATACAGGTTTAGAGTCACTATCATATGTTTCCCGCTAATGGCAAATAATTGGGTCACCTTTATATATAATGATCCCTTTTAGCTTTGTTAAATCAACGATTAACAAAATGGATTAGGGCAACATGCATGATTAATCAATGTATCTAGCTCAAAAAGCAGTCGTATACATGATCTTAGACATGCATTAGCACTTATACCAGAGCTGATGTAATATGCTTTTATTTATATCCGTTCATAGAGAATGAAACAAATTTCCATGAAGCTTGATATGTATAGGACCAAATGGAAGTACTCGATCGGGCGATATTAAGCAGATAATGTTCCCTTTTCAGTTGGCCAAAAATGGATGACAAAATTGACTGATGGCGACAAGCGACAGATCTTGACAAGCACTTTTACCACACATCTATATTGCCACAATAAACTATGTAACATGTTTAGCTAACTAACTAGGGCAAGGTATGAAACTTCAAATTGGACACGAAATCTCCTCCAACTAAGTTGAGACGAATACAATTAGTAATGTCTCTTTAACATTACGAGAAAGACTTCTATTTATAATATTGTATACTATAATGATTCAAACTAAATAAACCTTAGATCTGCTTACTTGCATTACAAGACACCAACCTGTATCCCACACCTCTTGCGTCTGGCTCAAATCTCTCAACGTACAACGGTGCTCCTCTCTCTGATGCAACAGACTGTAGTGTTGTTGCCGGCCTTCAGTACCTCACTCTCGCTAGGCTGGACATTTGTTTTGCCGTCAATGACAATATTCCACAATAATTACGTATTTTTATTGAATAAATTCAAAAATAATAAAATTTCGTTGTTAACTTAAAATACTAATACGATGAAAAATCTAGTGAACTTGAACACTAAACTGCACTATATTAACCATCCACACGCATAAGCATGTCTGTCAAAAATTCAAAAATTAGCCTTTTTAGTTGTATCCACTTTGGCGGCTGGAATGTGTTTGAGTTTCTTGTGATTACTTTAGCTGTTAAATATTTTAACATGGTCACGGTTTTCATGATTAACTAGTGTAACTTTGCAATGACATTGGTTTAGAACAAGACGAAAATTTTATATTCAATGCATGTGGACACATTTCTGTTCATTGAACCTGGACATTAGTAATGATTATCAGCTTTGGTTTGCCACATTCAAGATGAACGATGACCACGGGTGGTTCAATGGTTAGTTATGAATTACATGTCTGTATTTTACACGGTACAATTTGAGTTCGATTCTTGACGTATATAAATCACAAGATAGTGAGGAAGGAGGTTGAAATGCCTCTATGAGTCTTTCTAACCTCGGAGGAGTAGACTGCAGTAGCAAAGGCTTCTTTTTAAAAGAAAAAAAAAATGAAACGACGACGTATTTGGCACGTTAGGGAGTATGCGTAGGCCAATGAGTGCCAAACTTGCCACATTGCGTTAAAAACTCACTCAAGTCACCAATCCATACACGTGAACACCTATGCAATTCCTAAATTAGTATATCAACTTAAAAAATATGAAGTTTGAAACTTTCAAAATAGAAGCATATTCTAATTGTAGAAGAGGGAACAAAACACGATGGAGGGAAAGGAAGAAGAAGAATAGAAGCATATTCTACCTTCCTGTGCATATTGCATATGTTAGTTTGGATAACTAACCGTGTCGAACTAGTTTTTGTTAGCAAAACTTATATTTTTAAGCTAACCATGAACTGAATATTGCCAGGAAATCAAAATTGAATCGCAAAACAAATAAACTAAAGATTGATACTAATCTTTTTTGGACAGTGTTTTGGAGATCTTTGTTGAACAGAAAAATAAAAAAACGAGAACTAAATTGAGACAAATATTTCATGGATTGCGTTTTTATGCAATAATGATGTTGGTATTGATGTTGCTAAATTTTTAAAGTAATTAGACTTGGTACAACCAAGAATTCATTGAAACTAAAATATTGTGTAGAAACAAAACTCAAGAGTCAAGACTAAACTACATGCATTAATAGACAACCATCGATAGAAAAAACTTAAACGGTCAAAATATCGACCAAAGAATGTATATCAAGCTTGGAGCTTTGTACTTTAAAATACAAGTGTTTTGTTTCAATTTTCTTTATTGGTACAACTTTGATGCATACAGAATAAACTATGATCACTCCATCACTTATTTGGTAATTACAGTTTCATTTTTGGTCATCCTTATCTCCTAATTATAATTAAGGAAAGTTTAATGCAAATTTAAATCAAGCGTGACTTAATCCCCAAAATATCGGTTACATTATTATCTACGAGTTATATGATTATTTGGATGTGCTTTTAAAATGACTGAAAGCACTTTTGGTGTAAATGTTTTTTTACACAAATTCTTAGAAAAAATCAAAGTGAATCGTGAAAAAACACTTTAAGTGCTTCCTGTAAGAAGCACATAGTGTGCTTCTTCCAAAAAGCACTTAAAGTGCTTTTGGAACTCAAAATCAATTTAACCAAAAATGCTTTTAAACATTTTAAAATCATAAGTGCTTTTGGAACTCAAAATCAATTTAACCAAAAATGCTTTTAAACATTTTAAAATCACATCCAAATAAGCTTATAGTAACTAAGGCGTACACAACAAACGAAATACAGCAAACGGAACCAAGACGTCAAAACGGGTAGGTTCAATATAACTCATTGAACTCGACCTTCCCTATAAATAATGCGCAGCGGCGATTAGGCCTTCACATCGTGTCATCATCTTCCTTCTCTCTCTCTCGACTTCTGTCTTTTATGTAAACACCATGAACAAACCATGACAACACTTCTCTCTCTATCTCTTTAAAAAACACCCGTTTGTGTCATTCACTCCAATCATTTCTCCGACCAAGTTGAAGAACACGGTTGGTAGAAAATAATTAGAATGGGAGCGGTGAGGTTTCAGAGAGTGGCGGCGGCGTTTGACGAGGTGGCGCGGGTGAGGCTGTGCGAGAGCAGCGGGAGCGAGTACTCCGCGGCGGGGGAGAGTTTTGCGGATTTGTCTGATCTTGTCAAGTCCTTCATCGAGGGAGGGGATTTCGAAGAAGGGGGTGACGACCAAGACGTTGTCCGGAACGAGAAGGAACACTTAGTCGATGAGAAATCGGAGGCCGGTGATTGGTCGGATTCGGAGACCAAGAATTCTATGAAGAGTTTGTTTAATGTAAAAAGTGACGGGTTGAAGAAGAAGATTGTTACTGAGGTGGAAGTTGCATTGGTGGGCATCGGGGACGACAATTCGTCTCCGGCGTTCAAAAGGAGGTTGATGACTCACTTGCGCCAGAAGGGTTTTGATGCTGGTGAGTGAAGTTCTTAACTTAGTAGTGTTATTTATGTTTTGGTTCCCAAAATTTGAAAGAAAAAAGGAACTGGTTACATTGAGAACTACTGAGATTGATATCTAATTACATTATTCATCCAATTGGTGCAGGCCTTTGCAAATCAAAGTGGGTGAAATCAAGCCGGTTTCCAGCCGGAGACTACGAGTTTGTCGACGTCAACCTCAAAGGAACTCGTTACATTGTCGAACCATTCCTTGTTAGAGAGTTCGAAATTGCTCGTCCCACGACACGTTACACATCGCTCCTTGACGTCTTTCCAAACACATTCGTCGGAGAAGTCAATGAGCTGAAGAAAATCGTGAGGCTAATGTGCACGGCGATCAAAAGATCTATGAA
This sequence comes from Pyrus communis, assembly GCF_041283825.1. Taxonomy (NCBI): domain Eukaryota; kingdom Viridiplantae; phylum Streptophyta; class Magnoliopsida; order Rosales; family Rosaceae; genus Pyrus; species Pyrus communis. Next base: position 499,376 of record NC_142569.1, read on the forward strand.
GAGCGTGGACATGTCAATGCCGCCATGGCGACGAAACGGGTACATGCAGGCCAAATGGTTTGGATCCTACAAGCGCACAACAAATGCAGTAGCATCATCAGCCGCCGCCAATGCGACATCGGAATCCAACCATGGATTTAGTGGTGTTAAGAGATCAATGGGGTTTGAGGCCTTGCCTACGAAGTCTTACTATTGCAGAGATGATTTTGCTGGTAAGAATGGCTTGAGAGTTGGGCGTTTGACTGCGGCGTTTCAAGAGCTATAGCTGTCGTTTTGTCTTGATTTATTTTTGTTGTATTAAATTTGAGAGTATAATTTTGGTGCTACGGTCCTAATTGCCATGTTGCAATTGTAAATACCCATCTCGGTTTTGATAATTGATTAGAGAAAATGTATGTAAAATACCCATAAATATTTATTTATTTTTTAAATAAACTGTAAGATAAATTTGTTCCCATGTTTATGATGATTTATCAAAATTTTCAATTTCAAAATTTACTTTGCAGTTCAATTGTAAGTTAAAGTCAAGCACTTAGTATGGTGTGTTCGTCTTCTTGCACCGTAATTCACAACCAAACCCATGTTAAGAATCATCAAATTTTCAAGTCCAAAGTGCATTTTGAGGTGTATTCAATTTATAATTTAGCTATAATAAAACCATATTATGTTTGATAAAAAAAATAAAAAAAAACCATATTATGTCCGTTCTCTTATATTTCGTGTTTAAACTGTTGTGAAGCCCTCAGTCGAGATGGATTGTTTGGTTCTTGCACCCAATTTATTTGTTTCTTTGAAAGCTCTTGAATCTGGCCAAGAAAATGTGGGTTGCTTGGAATTTTGCATAGGAATTTCGGTTCACAGCATGTCTGTTTTTCTTCCCTTGACTGTTGATGATCATTGTTGTGATTTAATTGCCCTCGGTATGCTTTAATTTGGCCTGTAATTGTTTGGTTCAGGGGTTCGCAATCTAAATGTTCAAGGTATTTGGGTAACCGAACCTTAAATTTGCATAATTCTCTGCTGATATGTGTGATGGGAGTACAGTAAATACGATGCTTTCGTTTTTGTTCAAGCATGTTTTCTCTTGACAGTTGTTATTGTTCTGTTTAAGAATTCGAAATTTTGTAACGATCCCATCGACCCTGATGAAGAAGGATTCCAACCGAGGTCATGGATTTGAGGCATGAGGCAGTGAGAACTGGCTATCTAGTGGAAAACAAGTTCGTGAGGAAGAAGCTCAAGAAGTTGGCCAAACTAATGGACTGGAAGAGTTGGAGCGGCTTCGTGCATAAAGTCATCTCCAACCGACCCGGCCAAAGGGTTATAGAGCTAAAAATAGTTCAGAATGACACGAAAACTGTCCCCCAACCGAAGGTTATGCCAAAGGGATTGTGGGCCCAAACCCCCAAATCAGGATAGCGAGCTAGCCATTTCTAGCCAAAGGGCAATAGCTAACGTTGTGTTGTCGTCAGGTTATCGTTGGAATTTGATTTTTTTTTTTTTTGGACAAATTTTTTTTTTCCCTATAAATACCTACACCATTCCTATAACATTGCAAGCTGAAGATAAGAAGTGTCACGCTGATAAGAATCATATCTAAATTTTGCACAACCAATTACATTTCGACACATGACACTCAAAATCCTATCCCAAAAATTATTAAGATTACATAAAGATAAGAAATCTGGAGAGTTACTCACTATAGCAACACGTGTCACTCAAAATCCTATCCGAAAAATTATCGAGATTACATAAAGATAAGAAATCTAAAGAGTTACTCATGTTCGCGAGTAACATTATTGAGATTACATAAAGATAAGAAATCTAAAGAGTTACTCACGTTAGCGAGTAACATTATTGAGATTACATAAAGATAAGAAATCTAAAGAGTTACTCACGTTAGCGACACGTGTTACTCGAATTGCTATCCAAAAAATTATTGATATTATATAAAAATAAGAAATCCAGGGGCTTATTCATTTGGGACAAGTGACACTCAAAATATGTTTGAAAATCTTATTTTTAATATGGTAGTTTAATTTAATTAAAATAATAAATTATGTTTGGCCTATGACTCTTTGACCCTCTCAGTTGGAGATTGTTTTTTGTCAAATGGCTATGTTTGGCCTATGGTTATTTGGTCTCCTTGGTGTATAAAATATAGCCTATCATTGTTTATTAAAATATAATTTCTTATAGGGTTATAGAGCTAAAAAGAGCCATTTGGCCCTCATTCGGTTGGTGATGACCTAACCTTCATGACAAGGTTTTCATGACAATCGAAAAACAAGGAAGGTCTCAGACGCCTAAGTGCGTTTCCACTCTTCACCACATCAATCTTGTCCTTCATCGTCCTTCAGACGACCCATGTCCAGGTCTTAAACATTGTAGGAACATTGAAAAAAGTTATGAAGTGTTCCTTAAGAATGTGTCAAAAAAATGTGTGTTCCCGAATTCTAACTCTCTATATAACTTCTTCAGTTGACATGGGTTCTCATGCATGATGGAGTGAGTCTTTTGGTATGGATATAACATTACTGAGAGTCATGAGTCTTGAACTACAAGTTTTAAGGCACATCCCATGATTCCCCTAGTATTTTAGTTTCAAGGCACATCTCATGAACTGTGAATATGCAGATTTTATCATACTTTCGAAAATAAGAACTCCAAGGGGTTCTTAGGCCTTGTTTGGTACACCGTATAACACACCTAATAGGATTAATAATACGAAATTAGGTGTTTGGTGCTCCTGTGTACTAAATAGTCACCAGATTAAATAATCCAGCCCCACCTCTTATATCCGGCTGATACCCGCTTTGTTATACCGCTCAAACCCCTGGTATTGTTTAGTCGGGTAGAAAAGACGCCTCTCTCGCTCTCTCCGTCCTCATCGCCTTCGTCTTGAATCGTTTGCTCTCTCCATCTCGCATCGCTTGCAACTTCTCCTCCTCCTCTGTTCCGCTCTCCGGCAATATTTCTTTCAATTTTTCCTGCAATATTTCCCAGATGCTCCTCCTCCTCCTCCTCCTCCTTCTATGTTTTGCCCTCCTGCAACTTCTCCTCCTCCTCTTCTCTGTTCCGCCCTCCTGCAATATTTCTTGCAATTTTTCCCAAGTTCTTCTCCACCTCCTCCTTCTCTGTTTTGCCCTCCTGCAATTTTTCTTCTTCTTCTCTCACTCCTCTGCCCTCCTCCTCCTATTTTTCTTCCAATTTTTTTTTTCAATTGATTGCAAATTTGTGTTTTAATTAAATTTTAGGGTTTTCAGTTTTCAAATCTAAAAAAAAAAAAAAAAAAAAGATCTGTATGTTATTTTTTTGCTTGTGCGCCCTAAGTTGGGTATATTGCAAATTCAAACCCAGTTGAAGAAATGGGTTAGGAAATTTTTCCAACTTCATGGCTTTTTGGTGAATTCATAATATCATGCATACTGGGTTCGGGTACTGGTTTGGCTGCAGGAAGGTTTGGAGAGCAGATCCAAGGATGAAATTCACTATACTAGTAAAAATTTGTTTTTTTTCCCCTATTTTCTTGAATCATCAATTGTTTTATCCAATGTTAAACCAAACTGTCACATCCCGGCCCGGGCGGGACCACTTTCCGGGCCTAACTCCATCGTAGCACGATATTGTCCGCTTTGGGCCCCAACCATGCCTTCATGGTTTTGTTTTTGGGAACTCACACGAGAACTTCCCGATGGGTCACCTATCCTGGGAATGCTCTCGCGCGCTACTCGCTTAACTTCGGAGTTCCCATGGAACCCGAAGCCAGTGAGCCCTGACTCCACCGTAGCACGATATTGTCCGTTTTGAGCCCCAACCACGCCTTCACTATTTTGTTTTTGGGAACTCACACGAGAACTTCCCGATGGGTCACCCATCCTGGGAATGCTCTCGCATGCTACTCGTTTAACTTCGGAGTTCCCATGGAACTCGAAGCCAGTGAGCTCCCAAAAGGTCTCATGCTAGGTAGGGATGAGAATATACATTTAAGGATCACACCCCTAGGCGATGTGGGATGTCACACAAACACAGTATAAATTATACGGTCATTAGTCCAATATTGCACCAAACGTCCAACTAATTTAGTCAGTACTATCCGATGACTATTTATCTTATCCGATTGAAATAGTCAGTACAGTTCGAGCTGCCGAACGGGGCCTTAGAATCACTAGCTCGAGTTTGTATTTTCACGGATGCATTGTTTGGAGTCACTAGCTGTGCTTTTGCATACTATTTGCTACAGGACCAAATGTACGCAGCCTACTTATGTGATACCGCGGTTACATGTGAAGGAAATTAATCACTCATCAATTTGTGGTTGAATAATAAATATAAGGAACTATTATTGATATGATACTTTAAAAATTTAATCGTACACTCTATAAGAGTATTTTTACTTTTATATTTAAAAATTTTGAAACGCATAATTAATTTTTTAGAATGTTAATAATAATTTTTGGTACATAGATCGATTATTTTATGCTTCGACATGTGAATAAGAAGAAAAATAAAATCCCCAATCTAGTACGAATCCGTAAACGGCCCAGATTTAGCATCAAAATAGTAACAGTGCCCGACGACCACCCAATCCAACCCAAACACGGAAACCATATATACGAATCAAAAACGCACCCCACGCAAATCTAGAGAGAGAAAGTCTTTGTTTCAGAGAGAGAAGGCAAAGAAACAAAGAATCATACAGAAATTCTTAAAAATTCTTTTTTTTCTTTAATTTTTAAAGCCGAATCAGACGTCTAGCGAGTCGCCAACGCAGAATCGGAGATCCGTCAGCAAGATGGAGGGAGTTGGGGCCCGACTCGGGCGCACCTCGACCCGGCACGGACCGGCAACGGTGTTTACTGGGCCGGTGAGGAAGTGGAAGAAGAAGTGGGTCCACGTAGCTCCTCCCTCCAACCACCACACCTCCATCCATCACTCTCACCAGATTAACGGTTCCTCTAACGGTAATAACGGCTCGCATCTCCTGCTTTTCAAGTGGACCCCGATTGCCCAAAGCCAAAACACTGCCATTAGTAATGGCGCAGTCGCCAATGGAGGGGACAGGGACAAGGTTTCTGCCAAGGACGACGGCGCGTTGGCAGCGAGCGAGGAACCGCCCCGCCGAAAATTCAAATACATTCCGGTAATTTTGCTCCAATTTTGCTTGTTTGATTGAATGTTTTTTTGTTTGATTTTGTTGGAATTCTTAGATTGAAGTCTAATTGATGTTCTGGGTTGTTTGATTTTTGTATTTTTTTTTATGAAAGCTTTATGGGTTTTTTGTAATTGAGTTGAAATCTATATATTTTGTCTTGGGTTAATAGTAATCTAGGGTTTAGTTTCAGGGATCTTGGGGAAGGAGGTGTTTAAAACAAAGGAAATTATGGGTTTATGCTTCCTTTTAGTTTCTTTGTGGACTGAGTGAAGTGAGGATCTGATGATTTGCATTAATGCTCATAGCAAGTCCTGCAGTCGAAAAATGTATGCCTTGTAGTCAGTTTTGCTAGAATTCGCATATGAGTTATGAGTTATCGTTTGTTATGTTGAAGTTTGGATACAATAGAGTTGTTATTGGATTTTGGTTTGGTTTTTTTTATTTATAAGTAGTCCTAATCCTGTTGTGAATCATACTTTATTCGGCTCACGATAATTCATTTAGGATCGAGAAAGCATTAGCACATTGGAAAGTTTTGTATTTAGTCGTAAACTGATTGTTTATTGGTGAGAAGTGAATCATACTTAATGCAGCTCACGTTAAGCTGAACTTTGTTTTTGTAGTAAAAGATTCAGGTCTATGAGAAAACATAAGATGTTTGGGGTTGTAGTGATTACAAAATTCAGCTAGCGTTTGCACAGAGTTGATATATAATCTCGGTAATTAAGAGTTAGTTTTTGGGGTTACATTGACATATTTCTCTAGACAGTGATATACTACTTTGTTACCGATTTCCGTTATGTGGTTCCTTTTGCTATTTCTCTGAACTTTATTCTATTGGAAAGAGTTTCCAGCCAGTCATCCATAGTGCCAACTGGCAAGTATGTAGTGACAAGACTAGGTAAATGCAGCGACGAAGTTTGTGGTGTGCCCGGCCATTCTTGTTTTCCAAAAACCTGCACTAGTGTATGCATGACCGAATCAAGCATCATCCTAGTACATTGGCCGTGTCATAAGAATAAGATCATGTCACCAATTTCCAACTAGAAGAAACATTACCAGTTTCAAAAACTGAGCTGGCTCTAAATTTTTTGTTCTTATGGTGGATGGCTGAAGGGAAAACAAATGGTTTTCTTACACTAGGTATTTAGGAAAATAATTAGAAGGAACTGCCTTTTAGTTATTTAAAGGCCTTACTCCTCCTACAATGAAGTAGTCAAATTTGAGTTTGTGATATTGGGAATAGTTATTTTACTGGTGCATATAGGGCGTATAACATTTGAAAACAATGTAGAGGTTCTCTATGATTTTACACTCTCTTGTTGGATTATGGGTAGGATGGCTCTAAGATAGTAATGATATTGAGTTCATTGTGTTTTAAGTTGTAAGCATTCCCAAGGTCACCATCATAACATCGCTAGATAGGTTTCCATGATTGGGATGGGGTTAATTGGGTAGGAACTGTAGGATCGTTTTGACTTTCTTTAAGTGTCTTGTTTGATTTTGGTGGTGGTTTTCTGTTGAATGATAACTTCCATTCTTTTGACAAAGCAGATTGCTTTACTAGAAGAAGAGCAAAATGAGGATGAAGAGCAGGTTGAAGATGAAGGTAACACTATCGATAATGATGCAGTTGACACAGAGGCAACCCCCAAGAATCAGGGTTTAGATGAAAAACCCGATATTAATGACGTTCCTATGGAAGAAAATCAGGTGAAACGTTTTTGCCTTTTTATGCTTGTGCTTTTTTTTTTTACCATTTCTTGTTTTGCGTTTATGTAGCAAGGATTTTATTATATGCATTAGTGTGTTAGGGAACCATAAATTGACTGTACTTATCACTTGAAGGGATTTAATTTAATTGCCTTTCTCTGTTAAGAACTTGTGAAAATCATATTGGTACCTGAACTTTAATAGTAAATCAAAAGGGGTTTGATTTCATTTTGTTATTAACAATAATTTGGTGTTTTTTGTTTTTTCATTCGTAGGAGAATAATCAGGTGGTATGCCAAGATCTGAATGAAACGTTGGAGTTAAGTTTGGGCTCGGATGGGCATGAAAATGACAACGATTCTGGTCTGAAAGCTGAACAAACCAGAAATGGTTAGTTGCAGCCGGTAGGTTCAAGTATTCAGTTGAGCCCGTATTGGAGGTCTTCGAAAACTGGCACTCATAACTTTACAAGGAGCAGCTAATTTGTTGGAGCCGAATTCTGAATTCAGTTTCCCTTATGGCTTTATATTTTACCTACGGCCATATACGGTAAGTGAGTTTCAGTGGCATTCGCGTGTTCTGTTAGTCTTCATTGTTTAGCTGATTGCAAATTATACCCATTTGGTATAAAGATGCAAATCTTACAATTTCAACATTAAAATGATTGAATTTTTTTTAAGCCGGCCTTTTTTGTTTACTTCTGAGATGGGACATGTACTGGAAATTGTACTGAGGTTGTAGACTTTTGATCTATTAAACATTTATGAAGTTTTAGTTCTTACTACGCTTTAATTAGGCCGATTGTCCATGCGAATTCATCGAGATGCAGCATGGGTGGAAATGTTGAGTTTCATCATGCTTGATTTTCCAATTATACACTATGCGATTAGTTAACTTTCCATGAAATTGTGTGAGATCGATCATTTTCATACAGCTGGTCTCTTCCTTCCGGCCGGAAAATTCTGCAGAACCTGGGAAAATGGGGGAGGGACTATGAAATACTTATATTTAGACGTAAGCACTGCAAATCAAAATATTGTCGAAGAGATTTGGAGGTAACATTTATTAGTGAATTTGGGAATTTTTGGCTGTTCAACTGTCCACAGAGGTACAAATACCCCTTCCCACATCAAACTCTACTGTCCAAATCCCTCATCCCTCGAAGAAGGCAAATCGAACATTTGCGCGTAAAAAATCAAATTCAATACAAAGAGAAGTGAAGGAGGCAACATGAGCCTTGGCAGCCTTGGCAGCCATGACAGGATGCGGTTGGCACAATTTTCGTCATCATTCTTCGGCAACTGCTGCCTCTTTCTCGGAGAAATAGTCATGCCTGGAAAGTAGAAGATTGTGTCATACGATGAACACGCGCGTAAATATTCAACGAAGCCAATAACATTACATTGAACTTACCGTATTTTACGACTGAGTTGGTAGAGGCCTGTCCCTGCCATTGCTACGTTCACACTAAAAAGATTCCAGTTCTTCTGCAATCACGAATCACAGAACGCTAAACTCAAAATCCAGCAGAAAATCCATTCGGGAAAGCTCCAATACACAAAATCAAGAACAAAACCAACAGAATTATCCTTAATGCATGCACTGTCACTTATCTGTTACCCACAACCAAGCACCTTTTTATGTTCTATTTCCACATCAAAGTACATCCATGACTCTTTTGTTCTTGTGACGAATATTATGTATCTACAGTTTTGGAACTCACAAGTTTAATGAAAGCAGGTCTATCACCTAACGAAACCTGACATCTAATTCTCGAACCTCTCTATCCTCGGAAAGTAAAAATACGTTCACAACTACAAATTAACACATGAATCATGTGAAGAAAACCTAAATTAAACCACACAGAGTACATGCCAAATCCACAAGAGATACGTTCCTAGTTCGTATGATCTACAAAATTTGAGAGTAAAAGCACAAGCCGTATATGAATTCATCATATAAACCATGCAACAATTGTCGGAGTTATGTAAAAGACTCACAGAAAAACAGCTGTTTGACACTTCCTGAATCGAGCAACTATCATCGATATTCTGATGTTCTAGGGTAGGAACATTAGGTCAATTAGTTCAACTTACCGGAGTTATGACAGTGCTATAACGTGACCAAACAACTCCAGTGCACGCAACCGCTGGGTACAAAACAGAAGCGGGAAATATTAATTTGAGGGGACTCGATCTGCATCTTACAAAGATTGAATACATTTACAGCACCACTTGGTTATAAAACATGAAACAACAACATGTACGAACCTATTTGCTGAGGATACGAAAGGTTTTCTGGTGGTTTGGCGAAGTCAGCAACATTAGCTATGCTGATTCCCCATTTAAATGTGGGAGCCCAAAAGTGAACTGCAATACGACATTAGTTAACTTAATTACCACATATCACCATCCTTCACAACAAATAGCATTATACTAAATAATCCGTTTGTCATACACAAAACAAACAATTCAATAAGAAAAATCTTTGGGGTGCTTTTGCCTACCTCTTGAACAGGAGAAAAATTTCAAATGTGCTGAGAACTGGTACATCAAGTCATCCGTTTGTATTATGACACTTGGTGTAACGGCCTAGAGTTTGAATTCATTTTATCATTGGTTTAGAATATCACATTGTTCGAAAGCACCTTAATTTTTCAAAAATAATACAAATTTTCAGTGCACTTGATCAAAGAATAAGTGGAAACGATTCAAAAATTCAAACTTGAACATATTGGTCTAAAGAACAACTGCTTTTCCAAATTTCCAACTTCTAATTTGTAAGAAAATGCTCAAATTGTGTGTCTTTATCAAAAGGTAATTAACAATATACGATCAAAGAAAAAAGGGGTACGAGAACCAGCTCAGTCTATCCAACGCAGAAGATCTAAATCTTGCTAGACGGTAAAAATTAAAAAAAAAAAAAAAAAAAAATGCAAAAATTCGAATAAAAATATATGGAGAATAAGATAATTCGGATGTGAAATCGGAGCAAGTGCGACTCACTGGTTTTAGGGCCGGCCGGGTGATTCCACAGCGCTTGGAGCTTCGAAGCCGCCATGCTTTATTCTCTCTCTAGCTTTCTGTAGCTCGCTCAGGTCAGAGAGAGACCAACAGGATCTGTTCTGTTCTGTTCGACCGTGTGTTTTGAGGTGACCAATAGTTTTCGCCACGTATCAAATTAAAAAAAAAAAAAGATGCTCCGTAGCGGACTGGCAGTTGGGCTGAGCCCGCGCTCCGCGTTGGTTCAATGATGTAATTTAACTTTTTTTTGTTTGTTATGAAACTAGGAAATAAATTAGATAAACTGATCACGGTCACAACCAGTTTTTATAATCAAAGTAATAGGCAATAAACTTTGTGGACCACAATAGGTAATGATCTATCCTACAAATGAAAATCATAAAATGAAATTCGGCATTGGTAATAACATCAGCTAGGAAATTTGCTTCTCTATAAATATGAACTCAAGAAATAGAATCAAAAGAGGCTGTTAATCCTTCGACGTCTTCAATAATAGCTTTTAAACGCCAAGGAACACTACAAGATCAGAAAATGACATCAATAACTAATTAGAGTCTCCTTACACACAAATTTTTTTAAAACCTCTACTTCTTGCCATCGAGATAGCACCCCTTAAAGCCAAGCCTTCGGCAACAAAGATTGAATTTTCACCCAAGCATCTAACACCAACAGCAATTGGGTCTCCACCCTCATTCCTGATTATAAATCCAACTACCACCTTTGAGTTCGCCACAAAACCATCAAAGTTAAATTTTAAGAAGCTCATTCGATGGGAATTCCTTCTAATAAGCTGCAGTGACTTGCTAATTTTTTCTTATTAATTACGTTCACATTATAAAATCTTTACCCAAACTCATTACAAACATAACAACTCCACCAGGTTTTGCTTTTCTATTTCGAAATACTGCTAGATTTCAATCCCTGTTCATCCTCCAAGCTGAGAGAGGTTCCTCTTTGTGAGGATAATTATATCCGTACACCATATATCTTGCGATCAATTTTTGTCACGTACTGTTTATATTTAATTTTAAATCAAAAAATTTATAATAATTTCTCATCGCACGATATACGATGAACAGATGTGATTGAAGGATTTGCATAATTCTTACAAATAGGATCCGGCGAGGATCCTTTGGCTCCAAGCTCACTATTGTTGTTAAAAAGGAACATGTGGAAAACATGAAAGGACATGAAGTAAATCAAAACATTTTGAGGGGTAATTTAAGTCATTTGATATCGAATTTCCCCAAATTGGCGAAATAGCTAAAGCTCGTCCCCGGGCGATGGTCAAGCATGAAGCTTATCGTTTTAGCAAAGCCAATTGTTCTGTTTATATTGACCGTAAGTAGCACCGTCTTGTTCATACTACTCTCCCGACCTTCAAATCAATCTTCTCCGAGACCAGCGTCAATGGCGGCTCGAAGCTTCGTTCTCTGGCTTCATGGGCTGGGCGATTCAGGCCCAGCCAACGAGCCCATCAAGTCCCTCTTCACTTCCCCTGAGTTCCGGAACACCAAATGGTCCTTCCCAACTGCTCCGTCGACCCCAGTCTCTTGCAACTGTGAGTTTACATTTTCACTCGGACAATTTTGGCATGCTTCTTTTCTATATGCATTGGATTTGTCTATTGCTATTTTGATTTGGGTTCTGCATTAATTTACATGGGTTTAAATCAAAATTGGTACTTTTAATTTATTTTTTATGCAATTAAGGGTCTTGATTAGTTGCTTGACATGGGTTCGGAGGATTGGTATGGGAAGCTATTGACTTCTTAAATGATCAAATGCGTTTTGTTTTATTGGTTTCACAAATCGTGAATTTAAACTGCATGGTTTATGAGAAGGGGGTTTGGACTTGGGTTCCAGGGGACCCGCCCCCTGGCCTAACCTACATTTGCAATGAAATGCTTGTTGGCCAGGATGAACTTGAAGGGTCCTTGATATTTGACACTGCAAAGAATTGGTTAGAAATTTTAGACTTCTAGTAAAATTTTGACAAGTCGTCATCTAGAAAGGAAACATTTTGTATTGCTTACAAGAGAAACTAGTTGTTTTGTGCTGCAAATTGTTGAAAGTAAATTGAAATGAGTGCTCAGAACCATAGATGAAGAGGGAAAAGATCACTTGAGTTAGTTTGTCATCAGTACTTAAGTTCCATTGCTTTTAGTTTGAAGTTTCAAAATAAAGCTGAGAGATTTACAGTCAATGTTGAAACTGCGGATATCTCTCTCTTTTTTTTGTCATTGAAGGCATGCTTGGACTTTAATGTTGCAGAGATTTCCTTGTGCTAATTAAGACTTTATGAAGAGCATAATTTGTTTTAAGCAAGTAAGTATGATCTAATAGCATTCCTTATGCTGATTTGCTTGTTCTTGTAGATGGTGCTGTGATGCCTTCATGGTTTGACATCCACGAAATTCCTATGACATCTGTAAGTTATGGTTGCATTTCTTCTCATATTTTTTTAGTTCTTCTAAATCTGCTTTGATAATTGGTAGCACCTAGCACGTGCCTAGACGGTATTATAATCTTGATCATAAAATTGCTTATACTGTGTTGTTTGCTGAAGACCTTGTTGTTATGTGTTTCAGAATTCTCCAAGAGAAGAAGCTGGTCTGCTTAAAGCAGTTCAGAATGTGCATAAGATGATAGACAAGGAGATAGAAGCTGGCACAAATCCTAGTAATGTCTTTGTGTGTGGATTCAGTCAAGGAGGTCGGTCTCTTTCTTTATGCACTCAGACTTACACACTGCTATAAACACTTGTGTGATTGATTTCTTTACTGCTGGTAACTTGCAAATACAATATATTTATCAGGTGCCTTGACATTGGCAAGTGTTCTGCTATATCCTAAAACTCTAGGAGGAGGTGCAGTGTTTAGTGGATGGCTTCCTTTCAATTCATCTATGGTGGAACAAATAAAACCAGAAGCGAAAAGGGTACTTTTCATAAATTTTTCATGATTAGCATACGTTACTGTGCTTCAATAATTTATGTCTTGTCATTCTAAGAATTCAAACTTGAAATTGCATTTCCATATATTGTCGTGATACCATCATCACCATCATCCTGGACTTCGTCCCATATATTTGATATCTGTCAAATGAAATCGAATCTTCCGTTATTTCTAGTATATGCGCTGTCCTCTCTCCTATTAATCGAACTTTCCCAATAAATCTAATTTTGTGGTCTCAATGTTAAATTTGGTTGAAACGAACTGGTGGTCTGATGTTCATTTTCACGTGATTCAACAATCTGATTACGTATACCTGAATACATGTGCAGACGCCTATTTTGTGGTCTCATGGGATAGCCGACAATATGGTATTGTTTGAAGCTGGACAAGCAGGTCCCCCTTTCCTCGAACAAGTTGGTGTAAGCTGCGAGTTTAAGGTAATAATACGCAAGCAACACAACACTCATCAAATGCACGCATACTCCACTTTTATGCAACTCCTACATTTCATCCGGTTCTAAATTGCAGGCTTATCCTGGTCTTGGACATTCAATAGCCACTGAGGAGCTCAAGCACCTGGAATCATGGATCAAAACTCGTCTACAAAGTTCTTCTTGATGGTTTGCGGGAATGTGACCTTGGATCCGATTATAGTCATAGGTCGTTGGTGTTGAATCGTTATAAACGTGCGAAATTCAAAACTCGCGGCTATACTCCGACTCATATTTGATCATTGTGGCTTGTGTAAAATTTGCATTGTCTCGAATTGATTTCGGGTGAAACTTGAATGCCATAGTAAGTTGCTCTTGCGTGAACCTTCTTTCACTTATCTTCCTATTGTTCCCAATGGTCTTCGTGCATCGCTCATCAGGCTGCTGCCATTTGAAGGTTATAAATTTTCTATTCGAAGTTTTTAGAATTTTCAGATCCTACTCAAGTTTTCAAAAACAAGACAGCATTGTCCGTTTTCGGATTTTAAACACACTCGTAGTTGTATGTTTTCAATTTCCAAGTCAACAAAATATAGAGCAAAATGCACGTTATTATTATTAGAAAATGGAAATCGTATCCGAAAGATGACATCCTAGTTGCGGTGCCAAATTATTCAAACGTCTATTAAATTTAAACTCCTTTTGACGCAGTCTAAATTGCATGGTATTTTTTTTTTTTTTTTTTTTTGAATCGTAAAATTGCATGGTCTTTAAAATACACAGCTCCTTGGCTTGTAATAACACCATAAAAATGTACTAAAGATGTCACTGCTCCCGTATTTTAAACTTATCATACTCTAATATGTAATTAACTTTTTTACGCTACCATGATTAATTTAGATACGACTGCATTTGCATTCTCATCGCATCTTTTCTACTATGATTGTAGATACGGCTAAGATCACTAAGGAGCTATTACAATCCTATCACATATTGTCATGTCATGTGTAACGAAGCACGATTCATTTTGCAGTGTAAGGTAATGGCATTTATGTTGGATGAAAGTTATTACCGATGTAGCACAGATTTGGATCCTCGACGAATCCCTATCTAGGGATCTTAGGAATCAACGAATACGGACCATTAATAAAAAATCGTACGATCTCAATTAAATACTTTTTACATTTTTAAAAGTAAAGCATCATCATTTTACGTGAAAAATATAAAATAAAATTATTTTTATGATTGTATGATTTTTTATGAACGATCCGTGTTTGTTGCGCAGACATAAGGTGAAGCTTGGACTGAGAAAGTCCTACCAAGTTGCCAACCCTTACTTACAAAGAGAGAGATTAATCATATTAAGTTGGTCCCACCACATCACATCCGTCCAAACAATCCTATTCAGTATTGACTCACTCTGATGAGACTGCACGTACAGATACGTGTCAGTAGTCCCGCGTTTCATGTGAACATTACCCCAACCAGAACTCAAACTTTCTTAATCTCATTACATCACCGGATCACCAACTCCAATGCCTCTCTCTTTCTCTCTCTCTCTCTCTGGAATATAATCTCATCAACCCTTCATCAAAGGCCTCTCGCTCTAAACCTCAATCTTCATCCCCAATTGTTTCAGCAACAATTAAAACATGAAGAAGCTCTACCGAAAGGCCACGGTTCATCCGTCACCGCCAATCATATCAGACCACCTGGCTTTCCTTCCCGCCACCATCCTCACCCTGGCGGCGGCTCTGTCACCCGAGGATAGAGAAGTTCTGGCGTACCTCATCTCCTGTTCTAACAGCTCCGTTAACTTATCCTCTTCCTCCTCGTACGCTCCTCCACGTAATAAGACATCCGCCGCCGCCTCCAAAAAGACGGCAGCAGCAAAAGGCGGCATCGGCAGCGGTGGGGTCGGCGGGGACCACCTGGCTAGGTTTAACTGCAACTGCTTCAGGTGCTACACGAGTTACTGGGTCAGATGGGACGAGTCGCCAAATCGCCAACTCATCCACGAGATCATCGATGCTTTCGAAGATGTGCTGCTGACTGAGAGCAAAGGGTTTTCATCAAAGAGTAGTAGGAAAGAGAGGAGGAGCAAAAGTAGGGTTAATACTGGCTCGGGTGAGTTGAAGCGGTCAGAGTTGAGTGTGAAAAAGAAGGAGCTGGCTCAGTCTCACACGGCGGATCAAGAGGCCGGTAACGGTGATGGTGGCGGTGGCGGAGAGGTTGACGAGGAAGACTCGGAAAAAGGGTCAGTGAGAAGGTTTGTGGGCTTTCTTGGAGAGAGAATATGGGGTGCGTGGAGTCAATGAGTATTAGGTTAAGATGTTCTCCTCCCCTGAAGACGGCAATTAAGCTCTAATACGGCTTAATTAATGAGGTGGATTTTAGCTAATTCCATCTTCTTCATCTTCATGTTCAAAGAGAAGACTACTTTATTTCTTTTTTGTGGGTTGTCCGTAAATTACCCTTTCAAGTTCATGTAAAAAGAAAATGGGTAATTAAATTTTGACTTTTTCAGTTATGATCTCAACTTAGTTTAGTTTTATCATTGCGGTTTAGTGCTTAATTAACAAATTATGAATGTTAAAAATGTGCGTATATATATAATGTGCTTTTTATTAGATAGTAATACTAGTTGGGTGATTGATGCAGTATGTTCAATGCTAATTTACCACTGAAAAAGCCAAAAATGGAACAAAAAAATTCAAGAGATATGAAGGAAAAAAGAAAAGTGCTGGAAATACTTTTGTAAGTTTGTGTGGCTTGCATGGGATGGGTGGCTTTTTTTCTTTATTTTGTCTTTTGACTGTTTAATTTCCACATAGGGTTTTGACTGCACAAGTAGAACTGTGGAATTAGAAAGCTGGTTTGTTTGTGTAGCAAAAATGTCGAACAATCCATCGTTTGTCTGTTTTTTCATTTTGGTCGTAAAACCGTCGATTGTGTCTTAAGTGAGTATCTGTGGCAAATTATTGCCAAATTCACTGTGAACTGGATCAGTGTTTTCGTTCCTGTACAAAAATATTACTGCAACAATATACCAAATCAATCATATCGTGCTACATTTCACTTCAATTTTTATGCGTAACTATATATGCATGATTGTCTTGCAATATCTACACGAAAACTCCTTCGGATTTGCCCGTTATAATGCCAGAAAATGTGATAGGTTTATGCACCATGTAATAATATACTTTAGGTACATTAGTTTGTATATATAAAACTAATTAAAGCCAGAATTTGAGTAGTTTGAACTAAACCACACAATAAATTAACAAAAATATAGTATCGTTATCATTTATAGATGAACGTGATCAAACTTCTAAACTATAAACAAAATGTAGTGCTAGTGACTTTTGAGTACTTTAGTTGAATAGAATAGAATATAGAGGCATTGAGATATGAAATATCCTGAGAAGGGATGGAGAGTGTCGCCGCTGTCGCACTAGACAAGTTTGGCACTCGGCATTCGGCAACACAAAAGTAAATAAAGGATTCGTTTAAAGCAAGGATCCAAAACCCAAAAGAACGTCCAAAACCTCTTTTCGTTGTTCCCCAAGGCTATTGATTCTTTCCTAGGACCAAAGCTATTAAATTAGGCATATCAATTCTTTTCTTCTTATTTACTTCTTGCACAGTACGGACGTAACGAGGTTCTAAAATTTATATAATCGATTTGATTTAATAGGATAAGACTTGATTGTTGTTGTTACACCTTTTAATAAGAATTTTTTTAATATGCCCAGAATATAGGGCAGTATGACATATGTTATACAAGTGGAGGGATTTTTTCTCTTTCATGTGCTCCTCTATTTGTACGATGATATATGACATATGTATCTGTATTCCGAGCTAACTAAAAAAAGTCTCTCTTTTCCAACATCCACCGTAGTATATTCAAGTCACTAGTAAATATGTATAGAATTTTCCTTCACCTTGTGTATACTTTATATGGTGCATGCTCAGACTCTTTATGGTCTACTTTAAGATTACTATATATATAAAAACCCAATTGATGCTCATTGTTTAATAATATAAATTAGAAAGAAAAAAATTGGTGGTCTTTCTTTTTTTTTGGGTTGGTGGTGTTTCACTTGAGTTGAATTGGATTAATCCTTTTGAGGGATCGCTTAAAACGACGGGGAAAAAGGTAGGGGAGAGTTGCATTTCACCAAACGTAAAGAAAGAGGTCATCCATCACTTTTGTGGATTAGTTTTGTTAATTTCTTTCCACTTAAAAATATAATATGAAGATGCAATATTACCCGAAAAACCTAGCTATTAAAAAGCTTCGTTTAACCAAACTAGGGCAAGTCAAAAGACAGATCATGTTTTTGTTGGAAACTTGAGTGGGCATATTCCGAGTGAAAGTGGGACTTTTAACAGCGTAATTAAACAAGAAACTCGCTCTGTTGAAGTGTAAACCCTAACCTTATACCGTTGCACCTAATACTAATTAGGATACCAACACACGAGACACTTGTAAGCATATATTTACACCACGTACGTACAGTATTGAGTGAGCACCAGATCTTTGACAACTCCTTGGAAAAACGAGTTCCATAACCCTACCTAATTCTTGTCCTTTTTTCGCTGTCTTGTACACCCACTAATAGACTGGAGAGACTCTTTTATCCTGTGTTTATATGTTTGTAATCAGAATCAATTTACAAAATTGAATTTCGATTATGAGATTTTTTTTTTTTTTTTTCTTAACTTTCAGGAATCAAAACGCATCTGGAATCAACACAAATTTAGAAATCCAACTCCTCATTTTGGAGGAATTGGACTCCCTTGATGATGGAGGGATTTGAAGTCCAAGACATGTGGTGAATTGGAGGATCTCTTTTACCAATTATGCCCTCACTTGGTTCTAATTTATTATTTCAACACTGCCCTTCATTCCACAAAAGACTCCCGACTCTCGATGCTGCTTATTATCGAAAATTAATAGAAGATTAATATATGTTTTCTATTAATTAGACTATAAAATAATTTATTTACAAAAGAAGTTATAAAATAATTTAGTAATTAAAAAAATTAAAAAATAATTTATTGAAATGTATAGGTTAAAAAGAATAAAACTAATTGAAGTTTTATTATTTATGGATAATAATTAATTAGTATATAAAACAATTGAAAAACAATAAGAACATAAAATAATTTATTTAGAATAAGGGCATTTTACTAGTCACGTTGGTTTTCATTTCGATTCAGTTGAATTAGTAAAGAACTTATACGAAATTAGTACCATTCCTTCTTGAGTTCCATAATATTTTAGTAAACAATTTCAACAGGAATTGGATTCTGACCAATTTCTCTTATTCTAATTATGGATTAGTAAACGAGCTAGTGTAACCATCATACTTAATACACACAAATTATAATAAGTGGAACAACATAGTTAATGTTCAAATATAAATACATATACATAGAGAACAAGAAGGGACAATTGGCTCAACTCTCACTACCCTCATCACATATTCTCCCCGACGGTTTAGCTTATCATATAGTCAGCTTGCATGCATCTACGTATCATCACCGTACACGTAGCACTGGAAAACCTAGGAAGTGCATGATTCCTGCGTTTTTAGACGGTCTTGATTGATTATTAAACCCATGCATGCCCACATGTTCTCCATTAGGATGGCCGCTAAACTCAGTTAAGTCTCTAATTAAACTGGCAAAGCATTAGTTGAGGATGCGGGTCAAGAAGCTGGTGTGAGTTTAGTACTCGAGTAGGAATATTTGATTCAATCATACACAAAATTATTAATCAAGATGCAAATTGCAAAGAAACAGATTAATAAAATGTATTAATTAGCTTTTCAGATAGAATTAGGCTTAGATCACTCATTCCAACAGATAAAAGTTTTAGCGAGGAAATATTACTCGCTAAATGTGTTGATTTAATTGCTAAGATGGTGTGACTTTAGTACTCTTGAAAACATAGTTAAATCTCACACTGTCCCTCACAAATCACCACGACACATTTTGTCCATTTTACCTGTCCTTTGTGTCTCACTTCATCACCCTACTCCAAATCTACTAAAAATTTCATCAAAGTCGTCGTTGATGTAGCACATGTGAAGTCAAACTATTTGCTAAACATATATTTATTTGATGAAGAAATTTTCAAATGCATGGGTCATACTGTGTGCTTTATAAAATTATCAATCAGTATATTATGAAATGATTTAAAAATAATCATACATTATAATATAAGTTGACGACATGCATAGTTGATATGTGATGTACTGCCATGCAACTAACAATGAAGCCAACTTGTTGGTGACTGGAGGTGCATGTCGTCTTTTATAGCTTGGTTCTCACGCGTTTCCTCTGCCTATTTCTTCTCTTTTTGCCTAATCCTTTTCTATATCTGACGATCTGATCTGTTTTCATTTTCGTTTTTTATTTCTTGGCAAATCCACAGCCCTCATAGAGTCATAATTTTGGAGAAATAGAGTAGTGTTTGGTTTGGAGTATTGAACGGATCAAGGGGCAACACCTTTTCACAAAGTCCTCAAACTAAGGAGAGATTTTTTAATGTGACCGGAACACACGATAGTACAATACGTGTCTATATACAAGTGGTGAGATTCTTATGTTAAAATATTAATGATATAAAAAATAAAATTTATCACCACTTGTATAATACCACGTAATGCACCACTTGTATCACCGGTATAAGAGGAGAAGACTATGCTCATCCACAAATATCGGATCGCTGATCGCTTGGCTTTCGTTTGTTGCAACTTTTTAAAATAAAGTAAATTCACGATACGTTTGTGAATTTGTGATAGCAACTGACTGATATCAAACGTTATGTATTTGTAGCTTTCACGTACAAAGTCCTTATTAATATATGTTTATATACACAACAAGTTAAAAATGTTCAACTCTCGAACAAACTGCCTGCATGCAACATATGCACGCATTAGAAATTGATTGGAAATGCTTTTTCTTTTTCAGAAACCCGCAATATCGAAAGTTATAATAAAATGAAAAATATAAGTGTTTAAAGAAAAAAATATTTGTGTTTTTTGTTTAAATTTTTAATCCAAAACCACTTTGAACTTTTTATACCAAATTATTGTAAAATGACTTCTAGTCCTTACTCAATACCACAAAAGCAGATTCTTTCTTTTTAGTGTAGCAGTATCCAATTCAAATGCTTTCGAAATAACAAAACAAAAAACGGAATCCATTCTGTAAGTATAATTGACTTAGGGTCGATTGAAAGCATAATATTTTTTATCCTTATTTTCAGTTAACCAATCGCAATGCGTATTTAGTATTTGCACATTTGAGCTAGCTGTGTAAGATATCAGAACTAATGCAAAGTTTGACGTATCGTTTAAAACGAATATGCATCAATCATGTTTGCCACCTGAATTTGAATATATGATCAAATAAGTGAGAGGTGAGAGAACTTGTTCCCAAACACCAGGAGTTATTTCAATTTCATAACTAAGAATATTGGAATTTGGAAATTTTCTTCTTAAGGAGAAATCTGGAAGAGATGTTTAATCAACAAAATTGAAAAACGAGGCGCTTATATCAATTAAAACGCCCTATTAATTATCAAAATTTTACATTTATTTATAAATTTAGAAACCGATGTACTTTATTTGCGGAAGATACAAGAACTTGGGAAAGAACTTAGTGCAACATATTTTTGCTCAGTAGCTTTGTTTACGTGGTGAGAAAACCATCAGTGATGAAGCTTATCGCACTTCGTCTCAATTGTATATATATGCTGTGAAAAAAAAACAAATTGTTTGACAAGAACACAGCTAGCTAATCTTTCTTTTTTCTCAATTAGAATTCTATATCTGAACATTCATTGTGATATTTACTGAAATCAATCAATGAAAATCAGTGAATCGAAACTAAGCACAGAAACCCTCATCGATTGGATGTAGGGTTCACACCAAAGTTTACAATCCCCACATACAAAGTTACTTCAGATAATTAAAAGTAAGGTTCACACTCATTAGTTTACTAATTATAATGAACTAATTAGTTTATTAATTAACTTAACAACCTTTATCATGGAAATAATAATAACTGCATTAATACCTTCTAACGGAGTCAGGCCTGTACAGTTACGGAGGAGCTTAAGGATACACAGCCTTTCAAGCGTTCAAGAATTACATTTCTGCTTACCAGGCCGGAGTGGTGCGTGAGAGGAAGACCCTCCTTCACACACTCATCATACTTCTCCAAAGCAGACACAATGTCGCTGAAATCTGGCCGCTTCGTGGGGTTTGGCGCCCAGCAGCGCTTGATCAGGTGTGCCAGTGCCGGTTGACAACTAGCCGGCATTGGAGGCCGTTCATTCTGCACAATTAATACAAATAATGTTACAACACAGCATATATATATCATCAAATAAGAAAGTATAAATATTTCTGAGGCTAATGAAAGGAAAATATTAGTCTTGTTACATGTAAGTAGACTTCTTCCTTACTGACAAATTAGATTTTGACGCGTGCATAAACTTTTCTTTTTGTAGTTTTAACGAGATATTTAGTTACATGTGCCAAACTGTAATTGGCAGTTAAAGAGGCATGCAGTATTTGTTTGAAAATACGCATCTCACCTTCTCAGCCACAGCAAATGCAGCCTGCACAGGGGTCATTCCTTGGAAGGGAAGCAAAGCTGTTGTCAGCTCCCATAGCACAATCCCGAAACTGTAAACATCAACCTTCCGGGAATAAGGTTTCTCCTTGATCATCTCTGGTGCCATCCAACGATAAGTCCCCTTGTTTCCCTTGGTTTCCCGGCACTGTGTTTCAAGACACGATGTACCAAAATCCGCCACCTTAACTCTCATATCATCATTCAGAAGCAAGTTATTTGATTTGAGGTCCCTGTGGATCACCCCTTGCGAATGAAGATACTCCATTCCACGGGATATGTCGAGAGCTAACCTCAGAATTGTTTCTGTGGACAGAGAATATGGCTCTTTCTTGTTGAGATACATCCTCAATGTTCCTTGTGACATATATTCTGTGATTATACAGTACACAGGAGGCTTTTTACAAGCTGCAATAAACTTTAAAACAAAAAAGATTTCACCAATTTAGCAACACAAAACTCTAATTTGGATACAATAACTTCAATTATCATATATCATATGATCAGCAAGTGCTGATAGTCGATAATTACAAGATTAAAACCAGCTTAAAAGTCTATCTCATATTATGAGCTAAAATAATTCTAATTAGAAAAATGATTTTCACACACTTATGTTTATTTTTGGACCGTTAGATTGAATACATCAAGAGAAAATCGAGAAATAGAAACATAGCTGTGCAGAAATGATTTTCCTTCTATTGGAAATTCGGACATAAATCTTACCTGCACTATGTTGGGATGAAAGAGGCGCGAAAGCAGGGCAACTTCGGACTTGAATTGCTGCTCAAGTACGCTTCTGGTCTCCTCCTTCTGGTTTGGAATCCTCACCATTTTCACAGCAACAGCTCTCTGCTTGTAGATTCCACGATAAATCCTACTGTGCGCACCAGACGCAAA
This sequence comes from Pyrus communis, assembly GCF_041283825.1. Lineage (NCBI taxonomy): Eukaryota > Viridiplantae > Streptophyta > Magnoliopsida > Rosales > Rosaceae > Pyrus > Pyrus communis. Next base: position 522,206 of record NC_142569.1, read on the forward strand.
CTTGTTACCAATAAACAGCTGAGAAAGATCAGCCGTCCACTCCTGGTCCTCCTTTGAAACCTCCCAAGTTTCCACATTTTCTGAATCCAGTATCATAGACCATGAATCCAAGCTGTCAAACCTCTTCCTTTCCATGCTGTTAATTTCGGAATTGAACTGGGGATTCTTTGACGAGGAAGGGTTTGGCAAAGGTTTGCTCTTCGACTTTCGCAGACGGAGCGCATGGAAACATGACGTCGCCATTGGTGTTAAGAAAAATTGGTTGGTAGTATATGAAATATGGGGAAATACTTTTTATTGCTGTCAAAACAAACAATCAAAAGGTATTTTCCTTCTGAATGTGTGAATTGATTTCATGAAGTGCATGAACTGATTCCGAAACATGAGTTTCGAAGACGAGTGGATTACATACGTGGGTTTTCATCAAGAAGCGGAACAGATACGTGATCGGCGAAAAAGCTTGGAAATTTTTGGGGAAAAAACAGAGAGATAGAAGAACCAAGAGACTATTTTCCATGAAAATGATAAGCTATTTGTTGTTGGTTATCAAATCTTGAGTGAATGAGTGGAGGAAGAAATCTTGTGATGAAAGCAAAGTGGATGGAGATGGAGGTAATAATTTGATTTCATGGTTTGAAGAAGAAATGGAGGTCCAAAAGGAAGAGAAAATAGGGCAAGAAAGTGAAGATTTTGCAGATGAAGAGAGAGGGATTTTCACGGTTGTTTTGTTTGTGGTAGGATAAGGAGGGTTAGGTCGTTCAGCCGTAGAAAAGATGGGATGAATTCAGAGGCAGAGATTTCAGGGGTGGCTCGTGATTTGCTCTCTTCAAAAGTCTACTTTTTCTTTTCTTTTTTTTAGGGGGAGAGAGATAGACCAGCTACTCTGTTGTGTTTCTGTGGCAGGTTCTTTTTAGCATCATCAGGGCTAAGTGGTTACAGTGTGAAAGGTCTTTTTAAACTGTACTCAACTGTAATGCCACTTATTCTGTACTCAAATGTCATACAACAAGAGAAAAACTTTTGTCCAACGACATGTTACTCTGTATTCAAAACTAATCATCAATTGTAATATAAAAAAATAAAAACGTGATAGTACGTAATTCACTTAGAAGACCGCCGCATGTCAGATGGTATAGGCAAGAAGAAGAAAAAAATGTCATGCATGGCAAGGGCTTCCACCCCAGAATTCAAATTTACACAACTGGCAAAGACTGGTGGGCTGAGTGACAACAGAAAAGTGGCTGAACTTGAGCCACATCACGTTACATGTTAGGTTTTCTCAACGGATATAATTCCTCTGATTTAAATTTAACCATTTTCAAAATTAAAGAATTGCATCAACATTTCACTCTTCTTTAATCAAGAGGGTTTGGGAATTGGGATTCAGAATTGTCTAAATGATCTATTACTTTTCACATCATATGATATGCTTTTGATTACATTACCACTCTGTCGAAAAGAATACCGACGGCGAAAGCATTATGCTAAGCCGACTCAAACACCGAGAGACAAAACTAGGGGAGAAAATGAGATTAGAAAACCCGGCAGGCCTAGCTGTAAACGATGGATACTAGGCGTTATGCGTATAGACCCGTGCAGTGTTGTAGCTAACGCATTAAGTATCCCTCCTGGGAAGTACGTTTGTGAAAATATTACTCAAAGGAATTGACGAGGGCCCGCACAAGCTCTGGAGCGCGTAGTTTAATTCGATGCATAGCGAATGACCTTATCAGGGCTCTAAGCTACACTAAGAGAAGGGAAACAGGTTTGAACCGAAAGACAGCAAATTGAAGTGGAATGCCTTATTCACCAAGGCCACCCACCACTTAGTATCAATATGATATGATGCTCGACAATGTCTAATGGAATTTTGATGATTCCCCCAATTGAATATTGGCTAATCTTCTTTATTATATCCTTTGATTCTTGAAGAAAACTTGATGGCTCTGTTTTATGTCAACACCATACCAGGTATAATACTAGGACACATGCCTTAAACTTAATCATTCATCCCACAACTTTATTCCAAATTTAAGGAGAAAAGAGTGGATGTGGGGTGGGGAGCTGAGGGATCTCATTGGTATGGAATCCGATTAAAGGGCAAGCATGCATATAAAGAAATGAATATTACCTAATAATGTACTGAAATGATGTTGGAATCAAATTAAAGAGTTTATATTCCGCTACTCTTCAGATGTACGTGTGTGGTTCTTAGCCATCTGATGTTTTTCGGAGTTTACATAAATCAACGGTAAAATATATAGTTGGATCTCTGTGTTGTCAAATTACTTGAACAACCTAAAAAGAGATGTACATGAACAAATATGCAATGCGATAACAGAACAGTACAAGACGATCTAAAAACATGAAGAAATTAATATAGTTAGCTGTAGGCAGAGTAATTCTTGCATTTACGTACCTCACTCATGCCATTTCGGGTTCGAAAAACTCGTGTAGCACCGGAAACAATGCAAAAGTTTCTGCGTTCTAGGCCAGTTTTCCCCGCAATCCAGGCCGAGCACTTGGTACAATCAAACATCAAAGAGGGTATTGGGGATCCCCAAAGCTCCTGTAAATGAAAGAATGAGATAGCTATCGATAAACGGTAAATAACCAACAGACAATAGAGAGACAAACGCAATAAAATCGAACTTGGGGCGACCAGAATAACGGATTCCAAAGATTAGAGGATAACCGAACTACGTAGCTCATGTGAGGGACGTTCTCCGCGGACATTTGTTGGTCAGACTGCAACAAGTGTTGCAGTGAACGCTCAAGGGAAGCTTCGTTAGATGACAATCCGCCATCACAACTTTTATTATAGAGTATATATATATATATAATTTAATCTGTCGAAATTGAATATGTTTGTGTACGTTGGTGGGGAAGAAGAAGATTTTGTTTTAGTAGAAAGAACTAGGGTTTCGATGGGACTATATATCTGTCGAAAGGGGGTTTCCAATAGGTAACTGAAATATGTAATGCTTGTTGGGCAAGGAACACAAGTGTAGATACTCAATATTTTTTCATGAATCTGCACCCAAAACTTCTGATGAAAATTGCATTGTTCACACAAAACTGTTGGTAACAAAAGGTTTTTAATCAGTTTTGTAAACCTATGAAGAACATTTCGATAAAACTCAACAATATCATTTTTCAGAAAAAACCGTAACCCATAACTCACTGCTTCCACCAATTCACTCTTCAAATCCAATCTCAAGCCTAACGTTAGGAATCTAACCGTAGCCGTGCTCTAATAATTTAGAGAAAATACAAAGCTATAAATTCCAGCTTTGTGCCGTGAACATGGTACCGAAATCAAATCCAGCCATGGCATTGCCGCCAGAGTTGATCTAACTGGTTGCACAGACCGTTTCCTGAGTCTAAACAAGCATGCTTCTAGGAATATCAAAAACCAGAAGACCACACGTTTTCCAGAGGAAAACCTGCATTGCAAAAAAGAACAGTAATCAGATATACAAGCAAATGACTAGCTTTGGCTAAAGCAAATAGGCACTAATCAATCTACTTCTCATTCTCCTTGGCGACGCACCAAATCTGCAGTAGATACGACAATCACCATCAGTTTAAAGACCACAATAATACGTTCATAAAAAAAATCATCATATTAATCTCACTATATAACATCAAATAAAACCGAATGAAAGACTAGCACATGATACATTGCATATTCTCATTGTAACAATAAAAATTCCAGCATGAACCTTAATCGTCCTGGTCACCTAATCCGATCATCTCTTTCTTCTGCCATGCTCTCGTACTGAAAGGGTAATTGTTTCTCCAGCTCCAACATTGTAGTAAGCAAGCGACAGATTGTCTTTGAGAAAGCCGGGTTTTCCACTGAGTTTCTGTTTATTTGCAGGAAGCTGAATCTCCGCAGAAATTTGTTCTTTCAGCTTAACAACAGATTCAGACAATGACTGCACTATAATCTCCAAAAATCGCCCCTTCAGATTACCTTCATTGGCATTGGGGACAGCTACTCTGATTCAAACAGGTCCCGGGTGCTGTGTCAGAAACTGATCTTCCGGAATGAGCATATAATCGTCAAGCTTCTGCCGCTTTGGCTCAGGCTCTTCTTCCGGACGTCGTGGACGGGCTTTCTCAGGGGGTGGGATAACCTGAGGCAAAGGCAGTGGTGGCATCGATTGCATCGTAGGTAACGGAGCATGAAGAGGAATATAGGCACGAGGAACTTGCATAGGTGTAAAATACGGGACTGTGTTTAGAGGAACACAAGGTAGATTCAAGGTCGAACCAGGTGGTGGGGGAAGAGGACGAACTGAAGGCACAACCAACTTTGGAGGAGGAGCTGCTGACCAGGAAGGTTCCTTGCACCGTTTTTAGGAACATAGTTTTGATTAAAGCCAATGCTTCCAGTGTGACCATCCCATATAACCTGCTTTTCTTGCTCATCTTTCGTTTTTTCGATCTTAGCCTTGATAACATTAGAAACCTCTTCTTCTGTGGTACCAAAAATATCAGGACGGGATCTTGCAAATGTTCCTTGAGATTTCGTCATCCTGAGCCAGAGTAGTATGCCAAATCTTAGCAAACATCCTCTCTTTCTGCTCTTTGAATTTTGGATCAATGAGAGAAATCCTCATGTGCTCGACATCTCACTGATTGGAATAAGCTCCCCTTTCGAGCCGCAAACTGGGCTGTCAAATTAATAATATCAAACTCTTCCCCAGTAATAACTTCCGGAATACAAACAGTATACTGCTTGGATTCCGGTGTTTCAATCACCTTTCGCACCGGTTTAAACTGGGCAGAGGGATCAGGCACTGGTGCTCCTGCTGTTAGAATTCCTCTGTCCCACATCGGCCACATAGGCCAAAAGGCTTGAGAACAAGCCCTTTAAATAGAATTACCCACTCTAACCAATATCGAGATCTTTTGTATTGAAACCTCACATCTGATGGATTGAGCAAGTGACCAAGTGGGGATAGTATCGGTGTTATTGGAGTGGATCCATGGCCCGTCTACCTGAAATTTAAGAGGCACCACCGACTCCGGCAGAATCTGAAGGTTGCTGATTCCTGTCCCGGAATTAGGACAACCGATGCTGATAATACGCATGGTAAGGACTTAGGGAACTCAAAAAATGGAACTTCGAATTTCCAGCATTTTCAGCCACAATTCTTTTCACGAATTCGGGTCCCTTTTTGGCCATGAAGTGGGCAGTTTTGTCGACTATGGTTCTGATGTCTTGAGGAGGACGTATCATGCCGATAACCCTAGTGTGCGACATCGGTTTCGACTCCGGAATGGCAAGCGCGAGGCTTCCCTCGGAAGGAGGATCCTGTAACAGCGACATTGAAGATAGAATCGAACCCAGATGGAATTCCGAACACCAGAATCGAAAAACGGAGACAATTTGTAATCTTTTGAAGTATTTGGATACTAATTACAGTAGGAAATCCAGAATCCTAAATCCTAATGGAATCCAAGTTCAATTAGAAAACAAAAAACAGTTGCGATTTTGCAGTAACAGCCAAGTTCCCGCCTATTTTCTCCAAACTTTGGGCTTAGCCAAGCCCAACAAGTCTGATACCTTTTTTCTGAAAGCTCGCTAAAACATAGGCCCAAAAAAGAATACTTCTCTTCTCTCTTGATTGCTTGGAAAATTATGATTGCTCGGTATGTTCATTTTTTTTCATTATTATTAATAAGTACAGGGTTCGAAATTTTTACAATAATTTAAGAGAAATGAGAGTTTCGAACCTGTGTCGCTTCACCCATAGAATGCTTATTCCAATTATTCCCATCCTCAGCTTCTTCGTGTTCAATAATATTTATGATTTTTTTTCTTTGTTTTACCAATATAAATGAAATCCGAGAAAAGCGTAGGCCTACACATTAAAATTCATATCAAACATATGAAATTTTAATAGTGAGATTAACTAATGAACTCCTTGATCATGTATTCATTCCTTCTTTTTCTTTTCTAAATCACAACTTTCCTCGTTCAAAATAAGTATACATTGTCATTAAAATAAAAAATTTGTTATGTACGAACATTAAGATTACTATGTAAGGGCCTGGCTATGGTTCAATCACTCTTAACGATCACCTAAAATATCATCATTGTTCGTACCTAACGCGTGTTTGTATCGACATCGATAAATTATCCAGGACCATATGAGGTCCTAAGAATGATTGATTCTCAGTTGTAGTTGTATATATTTAATGTACATGTCCATTATGGTCATATTACCCATCAATCGTGTCATATTGTCATATGTTTTGTTATTATATGAAGCATGCATGAGCTTCGTTTTTAAACGAGATGGTTCAATTAATGCCAAATTACCTATCTGTCCTTCTCTGTCGCACCCACTATTTTCTCTCCACCGACAACTTTTTTTAATTAACCAAATCATTCAAAAAATTATAATTATAGGTGATTCCTTAATAGGACACTAATCGGCTTCCTTAATAGGACACTAATCATATCGAGCCAATAGCTTCGTGACAAAGTGCCCATTTGAATATTAAATTTGCATGTAATTTATTTTTATAATTCACTAATGCTATAATTATTTTAAACCTAATCGTTATTCTTTTCTTTCGATGAATGACGATTGTTGTTTGTTTGAATGAGAAGATTGAAGAGACATTCAAGGTTTTTTATGTTTGTGAGAGTATTTAAACAATGAATCCTTTAATTAAGAGACGTTTTTTTATGTTTGTGATTGTATTTTTGAAATGAGAAACATAAGGTTTCAGGCTATTAAGTAGACTGAGCATGTCAGATTTCATGCTTAATTAAGATTAGAAAACCTCAAGTAGTGTGTAGTTCAATATTATTGTGGACTAATTGGCCCATAATCCAAAATTGTCACACTAATTGGGCCCAAATATTGGAGCTCTGACTAATTTTAGAGTCCTAAAAGCAAAGATTAATCTTGAAGAAGACTAAAGAATAAAGGACAGAAAGATGCAAAGCAACTACTAAGTACTGAGATTAAGGTAGCGTAATTAGAAAAAGATACAGCAAGCAAACGTAATTTCCAAATAAGGACGCAATTGCAAGAATGGAAGAAGAGAATCCCTTGCAAAAGAAAAAGCAGAGAAGCTTTACCACCTCCACAAACTATGAGGATGTGAAACTAAAGTCACAATGTTTCGCGTCACTTAATTCGTGTTATCTACGAATTTAACTTGAAAATTTGTATGAAGATGCGAAGATAAAAAAGTCTCGCATCGGTAAAAAGAGAAACCTTACAAAGACTCATATTACCAATTGAGAAATGTTAATGAAACTTTCTCAAAAGTGAGACTCTTCATGGACTCTTCGTCACCTCATATTTGTGACGCAATTCCTGTATCAACATTATAAAACAATGTGTCAAAAACATAAGATTATAGAGAGTTTATGAAGATAATCCCACTTTAGCAGAGTCTTCTTAGCATCTCTCATTACCAATTAATTTTATAATAAAATATCAACTTTCTTGCAAACTATGGATTCCAATTGCTATGTCTGATTTTGGCCTAACGTAGTGTCCATTACCAAATCAGCCCTTTGAGAAATTAAGGTTGGCAAGGACTTTTTAAAATTTGGTATTAGAGTCCAATTAGTAAAACTAATGACTGGATTAGATTATGTTGCCCGTTAAATCACAGCCACCACATTTTGATTAGTCATTTGATTGTGCAGAAGCAGACTAATGTAATGGATTCAATGTTGACTATCTTCTGGTATGGCATATGGGACCCCATGCCAATTTATTATTTTTGGTGGAAACTTGACCAACAAGTTTGATTGCGAGAAAAAACTGCCACAAAAGTCTACTAATGCGTGTTTACTTGGTAAGGTTGCCCTAGGAAACTAACTTTGTTTCTATAGGTTTCTAATGACAGTTGCTAATATTAACTTGGATTTTCCCAACTTTCGTATAACACGGTTGATAAAATATTATGTAAATTGTCTTAATTTAACTAGAATAATTTTTACACTGAATCGTATCGAATGGAGTTAGTGAGAAAAACATAAAAGAAATAGATGTCCTTTGAATAATATAGACGGAGCTCTACACATTTTTCTTTTTTCTTTGCGACGGAGGGAAGGGGATCTTGTTCGGATCCCTTTCTCCTAATCTATCAAGTTTGGAGATCCGAACCGTTGAAATTTGATTAAACGATTAAAAATAGGAGTCCATTTTAAAAGTTATAATAACTTTAACTGTTGGATTAAATTTCAATGACTGGGATCTTGGAACTTAATGAATTAGGAGGAAGGAAGAGAATCTCTTTCCGCGGCCGAGTTGATCACCCTTCAACATGGAACGGGAATCCATCAAGCGGACAGCAAAGCTTGAGGGGCAAAATGGTAAAATCACAGGCTAATTGGTGAGTGAGTATGTGGGGTGGGACGCATCACATCTACCATGAGCCATCATCAAAACAGGGAAAACCACAATCGAGTAAACTTGCTGTACGGCCATCTGAAGACAGCGGGCACACACGTCATTATCACAAAACGTCAGACCTATTTCCGTCATTTGCTTCACCTTCTTCCTCAAACTCCCACCATCACCATTCACACCCTCACTGCCACTCTCTCTCCTCCTCACCAGTCCTCCATCACTCTCTCTCTCCTCGTCAATTGCAACTCTAACTTCTGCAGCTACTGCTAATACTTCCTCTCTGTAAAAAGCCCAAAAATGGGTAGCCGAATCCCATCTCACCAGCTCAGCAGCGGGCTGGTAGTGTCGGGCCGACCCGAGCAGCTAAAAGAGCGCCAACCGACAATGGCGTCACGCGCCGTCCCATACACTGGCGGTGATGTGAAGAAATCTGGAGAGCTAGGCAAAATGTTCGACATACAAATTGCCGATAATCCTCTTTCTGCCCCATCCAGCGGACCTCCTCCTCCTTCCAAGCTCTCAGGCTCACGCCCTTCCTCCTCCTCTCAACATAACAGCGGATCCGTCCGATCGGGGCCCAATTCCGGTCAGATTTCTAAGAAATCCTCCGGCCCCTTGACTCCACAGCTTCAGGTAACTGGCCTTATCACCTCCGGCCCATTGGGCTCGGGCCCACTAAGCTCCGGGCCCAGGAGGTCGTCCGGCCAGCTGGAACAGACGGGGTCGATGAGCAAAAGCAAAGTGGTGTATGGGTCGGCGGTTACCACCTTAACCGACGAGGTCAGGGTGGGGTTTCGTGTGTCAAAGGTTGCGGTGTGGGTGTTCATGGTGGTGGCGGCGATGGGGTTGCTAGTGGGTGGGTTTCTGATGGTGGCCGTCAAGAAATGGGTGATTCTGGTGGCGGTGGCGCTCTTTCTGGTGCCGGTGTTGGTGGTTATTGTCTGGAATTTCGCGTGGCGAAGAAGAGGGCTGCTAGGGTTTGTGAGGAGGTACCCAGATGCTGAGCTCAGGGGTGCCATTGACGGACAGTACGTCAAGGTTACAGGGGTAATTTCACTCTCCCCATCTCTCTCAGTTTTTCCTTTCCTTTTCCATGTTTATTTAGTTGCTTGCTCGCTCTTAATACAATTGGGTTGCTCACTTTCTCTTGCTATTTAAATTTGATACTTTCCCAATTTGTTATTTTCAAGATTTGATTAGGGATATTTTTGGATGCTACATATTAAGCCTTTTGTTTTATCTAGCGTTTATAGTTTTGTTTCGAAGACTTTGTGGGTCAATTGTTTGATTTCGACAAATACTAAGAGGTTGGATTATCACTGTCAATTCGAATGTTTCTGGTTGTGTATTGATGTATACGGGCATTTGGTACCACGTAGTAATTTGAATCATGACTAGTGGAGAAGTTGGAAGTAAAACAATATTGCAGACGCCGGTTAAGTCAGTTGGCCATGGCAGTGTGTCTGGCTCTTTGCACCCGAGTTTGAATCTCCCTCCATGTAGATTAAAATGACGCCTTATCAAAAAAGTTAAAACAATCTTGGATTTCACCGTAGTAATAAATCTTTTTATTCTACTATGATGGTTTGGTTTTATTCTTCTTTGCTTGTTTTTCATGGGTAGTAATATGTGGATATCTCTGCATGTAGGTTGTTACCTGTGGCAGTATTCCGTTGGAATCATCCTACCAAAGGGTACCTAGGTGTGTATATGTTTCCACCGAGTTGTGTGAATCTAAAGGATGCTGTGTGCGCAAGTCGGAGAAAAAAAAATCTAGACATTCAGAGGTTAGTTGTCAGACTATTTGTGCTTATGTGCTCTGAACTGCGTTCATTGTCAAAGTTTGACTGACGATTTAGAATAAAGATTTGTGTATACTGCACTCGTCGATCTGACAGGGCCTTGAGAAGTGAAACCCAGTATATACATACATATATGTGGATATATGTTCATACACTATGTAAACTTAACATTTTAGGCATGCAGTACCAGATAAAATTAGCTCATGCGATTCATGACATGAATATAGCCAGATATGAGTATACCTGAAAGATTTATGTATGCATTTGTTATCCTCCACTGGTGGGCAAACAATTTGAAACTCTTGCTTGGATTTTTGTTGGGGTAATAATACAGTATAATTAACCTGAGTTCCACAAATGGTGCCATCTGCACGTTGTCTTTTGCAGTTTGCACTACCAAAAGATTGCATAAGCAGTTCTCTGTTTACTTTAAAGACTTCAGTCAGGCTGGAATATTAAAATCTAATATTTATGTTTTCTTCTGAACAGAAATATGTGTCTGACTTTTACATATCAGACTTCCAATCGGGTTTAAGAGCATTAGTGAAAGCTGGCTATGGAGCCAAGGTTGCCCCTTTCGTAAAACCAGCTACTGTGGTGGATGTGAGAAAGCAAAACAGAGAGTTATCTCCAAGTTTTTTGCGCTGGCTTGGTGAGCGCAACCTCTCTACTGATGACCGTGTAATGCGCCTCAAAGAAGGGTATGCTGCTTTCTTGTTTCTAGTCATAATTTTTACATGGTCAGAGATTTTTGCATCTAATTTGTAACTAGAAACTCGTATATGATTATACAAATTGTGAGGTTCTGTCCTTCACAACTTATAGGCTTTTGAGAATATGTTTCCTCCTCGTCAGGTATATTAAAGAGGGCAGCACTGTAAGTGTGATGGGGGTTGTCAGACGCCACGATAATGTGGTCATGATTGTTCCTCCAACGGAGCCTGTGTCAACAGGCTTTCAATGGTTTCGCTGCCTTCTCCCGACCTATGTTGAAGGTCTCATTCTGACGTGCGATGATAATCAGAATGCTGATGTGGTTCCTGTGTAGATATATTCAGTTTCATGATAGTTGTTTTTAGAAGTGGGATTTGCATGTAAAAATATGAAGGCTGAAACCGAAGGAAAAAGCACATACGACAACTGGCTCTGTTATTTCCTTCGTGGTTAAGTGTTGTAAGCCTAAAGGTGCAGTTCAGATAGACTGAAGATAGCTTACTCTGGATTAATATGCTGTGAAGGTGGTAATCTAATAGGGCAAAAAGGCCCGACGACCACCCTTTGAAGAAGTTTGTAGATGATGTAACGTCGGAAATCAGGATGCTCTGATTTCGTGTACATAAGTCATAGCTTCATAGAGTGCCCAAAGGGGTTCCGGCTGCCTTTCGTCTGATGCTCGATTGCAGCACACAAAGTAGTTGCTAGGGTTTCTGTGGTTTCCTTTTTTGGTTATAAACCGTGCGGCCTCACGTGTATTTGTATTTCATCTTTTAATGTGTATTGTTTGTGACAAGAAGGAAATGTTAATATTCTATTAAGCATGGGATTATGTAGCGTTAATGTTTCGTGTCCAAGATTGTAAATGCAAAATTTACTCTACTTTCGAGATTTATGTGTATTATTATATCTTCCGGTATCAGATTGGAAAGAATGACGACACATTATGAGACGGCAAAAATTAACGTTGAAAATCGATAGGAGTGAATTTTATTGATATTTGCTTCAAGGTCCAATAGTTATTATGAAAAAAACACTTGTTCTTGTAATGATTCGAGCAAAAACATGTTGATAAAGAAGGGAACTAGAGTCTAGAGGGCATCCCTCCGGCCACAACTATAGTTTCTCCGGTTATGTAAGAAGCATCATCGGATGCCAAAAAGGCAGCGGCAGCAGCCATGTCTCCGGTGGTACCGAGCCTGTTGAGTAACGTCTTCTCCTCGAGGGCCTTCCTCTGCAACAAAATACCATTCGAGTGCAGTCAACCACAAAGGTCAATGGCCATTGCCCAAGATCCGTCGGAAAGGAACTATATATCCCAACGTTGGCCTTTATATATGCGCACATATATACTTACCACGGCATCAGTTTCGGTAATGTATGAAGCAAAGTTTGTAGGAACAAAACCCGGAGCAACACAATTTACACGAGTATCTGGCGCCATGTCACCGGCAAGGGCCTAAAGTAAGACCAGCAAAGAATAAGCTGAAGAAACTGTGTGGCTTCCAGAGCTGAAGAAACAAACGGTGTAAAACAGGAACCACCTACATACCTTGGTTAGCCCAAGAAGGGCTGTTTTAGTGACCCCATACATAGCCATGGCAGCTCCTGGTGGATCGTAGCCAGCAATTGAGGAAATGATAACAACAGAAGAACCTTTCGTCAAGTGCGGAAATGCATCCTGCACATATAATCTAGTATTATAACCTAGCAAACAACACCAAAAATTTATGCATATCGAATATGCGAGGAGAGGACAAAATAAGTCATATAAAAGTCCATATCGGCAACTGTTAATTGCAGCTTGAGCAGAAAATTTCCATGGGAAAAGAGCTCTTGGCTGTTCGATCACGCCTTCCTGTGGCCTTTTACCTTGAGAAGAAGTATAGTAGCTTTGACGTTGATTTCCCATAGCTTGTCAAGCACAGATTCTTGGGTTTGCAATATGGGGTCAACTGATGGATTGGCAGCAGCGTTTGATACTACCACATCTATTTTTCCATATTTCTGCAAACAAATCAGTAAAATTCAAACGTTCAACGGAATGACATTGAAGAATCATTGAAATGGAGAAGTAATTGTTTATAAGGAAAAGAGAGAGACCATCTCATTTGGAAGATGACTCAAATCAGAGGTTGTAATCAAGTATTTTTCGTAGTTTTCTGTTTATATTCCGCGTCTTGCTTCAACAGTGAATGTAAAATCATGGACTCGACGAATGTTCTTACCTGCACAGTCTTGTTGATGAGATTCTTCCTTTGTTGCTCATTTGAAACGTGGCAAACGACTCCCAGCGCCCCAATTCCTTGAGCTTTAAGTTTCTCAACTGCTTCATCAACGTTTTTCTGGAACAATTTGATCAAGCAAGAAAAAATACGCATCAGCACAACCATTAAAAAACAGCATAAAACTCAAAACATGTACCATTTAGCTTGATTGAAGTTCATGATCTGCAGTATTTAACTTTCCTCTCTTCATCTTTCCCGGGGATTAAACAAGAAGGGACTGCTGTTAGAAAGGCTAAGAGCACATTTTGCCAACTTAAAATGACTGAAAACGCTTTTGCTGAAAATATTTAAAGAACCAATCTTAACTAAAAATGCAAGTAAATTTTAGAAAAACATTTAAAAGTGATTATTGAAAGCAGCACGTAATTGGTGTTTTTTTACATAAAGTACTTCAAGTGCTTTTGGATAAAAAATATTTTTTTTTTCTGAATATTTTTAGTCATTTTAAAAGCCTGAATCTTTAAGACTTTTGATCATAGAAGCACGTTTGGAGAGCATTCAGGAAGCACTTCCCGGTGCTTTGTGTAAAGCACTTGGATATTTAATTAAAATAATAAACTATTTCTAACATAAGTACTTATACGCAGAAGTGCTTTCTCGAGAATCTGTCCCAAAAAAGCCTGATTTCATTTTCAGCAATCAACCACACACAACGAAATTCAGCGGTTCAATTTTCGATCCCAATATCCACGGAAACCAGAAAGAAATCAAATTTAACTAAAATTGAAGAAAAACCCAGATGAATTTCATGTAAAAAGGCCAAAGATTCAGTAGGAGAGGATTGATGATGTCGGAGACTGACCTGCTTGCGGGAGGAGATGACGACGGAGGCGCCTTCCAAACCCAGGCGCTCGGCGATGCCGAAGCCGATGCCCTGAGTGGAAGCCGTCACAATCGCTACCTTGCCTTGGAACCTCCTCCCAATCTTCGATTTCTCCATTTTTCTTGGGTTTCTCCGTAACTAGACAGACTTGTTTTCCTTAGCTGAGCAAAGCGCGGGCAGAGACAATATTGCTTCGCTCATCTCTTTTTTTTTCCTTATTTTTTTAACTGACAATTATTGCCTCCTGACACCGAGGAAAACGGTTTAGAAGCCAATTACATACTTACCCGCCTCGTTTGGCTGTTCGTATAACAAACCGGATTGTACTAATAATTCGAAGTCACTGTTTGGTGTGTTTATGTACCAAATAGTCACCGAATAATTAATCTGACCCTACCAGTTTTATACGGCACATGCTCACTTATTTATCCTCTCCACAACTTCCGTGGTATTAGTCGGGTTCTTCGTTTTTTTCCAACAATCTCCCGTTCGCTGCACATTGTCCATGAAGTCCTTCCCATGGACTGGATCTAATCGAAGGACTGACAATTGTAGAAATGGAAAAGATAAAGACTGAATTGGCCATCCCAGAGATTCCACTACCACCCTTCTCCTTTGTCTCCTCTCCACCCTTCGAATTTGGAATTGAAAGTTATGGCAATGATTTGAGATTTCCACCAGCCTTCTCTCTTCTTCATCTTCTGTCTCAATTTGATTTATTGGAATTGCAAAGAAAAGGCTTTTTTCTTAATCTTGAGATATAAATAGGACAAACCGGCTATATCACTATGCATAAAATTGAAATTATTAAAATACCCATATATAAATACTAAAAATTATCAACTCATTGCATTACTTTTCTCGGGAGAAAGGGAAGCAGAGAGAGCTCTACATTTTTGGGTTCTGAGCTCAAATTACGAAGAAAAGAAAGTTCAAAGAGAGGCGAGAAGAGTGAGCTAGATTTTGGGTTGGCCTTATACTTTTGATTTTGAACAAAGGGATGCGAGAGAGGTGAGAGGAGTGAGCTGGGTTTTGTACCATATTTTCTGTTTTGATTGGAAAATTCTATTTTTTCTGGCGACTGAAGCTTCGGCAGACATAGTAAGGTAGGGTGTTTAGTTCCAAGTTTCTATATCAATTATTTATGGAATAAATGGGTTATTTGTAAGATGAATTAACACTTAGAAGTTAAATTAGGGTTTGTGTCTCATGTTGGAGCCTATGGGTTGTGGAATAAACTTTACTTTTTGATGTGCTACAAATTGGGATGGAATAATTTCTAACTAACTTTTACCTGTTGTGGTTTACTAATACATCTATTTATTGATGTAGCACTACTCGGACCTCTGCTGAAAACTTACAGTAATCACTTGCAAATTCAAATATTACTTTATAAGTTGG
This sequence comes from Pyrus communis, assembly GCF_041283825.1. Lineage (NCBI taxonomy): Eukaryota > Viridiplantae > Streptophyta > Magnoliopsida > Rosales > Rosaceae > Pyrus > Pyrus communis. The sequence goes on from NC_142569.1 coordinate 537,630, forward strand.
GAATAATATATCGGATATGATGCATTATCTGAGAATGAAAGCTATTCTTCTACATAATGGAATATATACAATCAACAAACAAAAACTTTAGCATATGGAATAAAAGGCTTTTTCAAAGGTGTTTTCCAATCTAGTGATTTCCCACATGGTCAAAATTTCAAAGTAAAATAAAAGGAATTCATGGTTGATATCTACATTTAAAAGAATAAAAGGTTTGCAACGCAAGGCATATTTCTTATGCATTATCTGAGAATGAATGTTATTCTTCTGTATAATGGAATATATACGATCCATAAACAAAAGCTTTAGCATATGGAATAAAAGGCTTTTTCGAAAGTTCTTTCCAATCTAGTGCTTTCCCACATGGTTGAAATTCCAACGTAAAATCAAAGGAATTCATGCTTGATATCTACATTTTAAAGAATAAAAGATTTGCAACGCAATGCATCTTTCTTCTGCATTATCTGAGAATGAATGCTATTCTTTTGCATAATGCAATATACACGATCAGCAAACAAAAGCTTTAGCATATGGAATAAAAGGCTTTTTCAAAATTGCTTTCCAATCTAGGGCTTTCCCACAGGTCGAAATTCCAAAGTAAAATAAAAGGAATTCATGTTTGATATCTACATTTCAAAGAATAAAAGGTTCGCAACGCAAGGCATCTTTCTTATTCTCATCCGCATGTTGCGGGGACTTGTGGAAATGACTGGCTTAGCCCTGTCTTCCTACGTATATATAGTGAAAACATGATTGAAGAACTGCACGAAGAGATGGAACCGGCAGCAAATACGTCGTTCCCACATAAGTATCAAGACATTCTAGGAGATTTTAAAGCACGTATCGACACGTCCTCACCTGAAAATGTCCGTTTGGCGCTCGGAGGAACAGGAATTTTCGACCAACAGAGAAAGGTGAAATCCATGCATTTAACTTTTTGACAATTTTAAAAAGAATTTCCCACTCTTTGTTTTTCAGTTTTTTGTGTGAAATTATCTAAATGCTTCAGAAACGTCACTGAAGTTTAGCACACTCGTTTTCTGCGTCTGGACACACCTGTTTGTTTATTGCATTAGAATATTTGTTTAAACAAAAGGAGAATCAATTAAAGGGCAGAAATAAACAGGACGTGCAACAGAAGAAAATGGGTGTGCGAAAATCATTGCCTTTTAAATATATTAAAAGATGAACTCTTAACACAACTTGAAACACAACAATCATGTTTATCCCATTATTTTCTGGACTATTATTAGCATAGGTATTGGGTTGATGAAAAGGGCAGGAACTGTTTTATGGTGTATGCAAGAGCTCTCAGAATCGCTTGGAGTGGAAACAGACGTCAGTGGCGCTGGTACACCGAGAGAGAAAACAACAGGTACCGAAAACTTGAATCCGTATATCACAATTGATATTGGTTACTGCTGTATAGTAATCGGTCCTAACTTAGGGTTTAACTGCAGCGATGTCCTCGTTGAGGTTGCTGAACTGTTACGTGCATATTGGCTAGAAGTGCACGGGGTTTTTGAGACCGGGTACCTGACACCCGGTACTAAGTATGAAGTTTCATATGTGATCAAGATGAAGGAACCAAGCTCCGGATGGGATGATAAGGTCGACTTCAGCCTCACTCTCCCTCAGAACCCGACGAGGGGCCTGAATATCAATAAAACAGATCTGAAGCAGATATCAAGGGACGATTGGATTTCTATACGTGTTGACGAATTTACATCTGGGCAATCTGGCAAGATGGATTTTATGCTCCGTCAACCTGGGAGACTGAAGACAGGGCTTGTTATCAAGGGTGTCACCATTCGTCCTACAACCTAAGTTGCAGAGGACCCAGCAACTTCCATTACGAGCAGAGAAATAACGTTCTGATTTTTATTTTATTAAAGCAGAAATAAGACGAGTGCGTATGTAAGAAATGATCGGAACAGAATAATAATGAAGGGATGATACACTTTTAACTAGTGCCCAAATTCACATTTTTCTTTCTGCTTCAGTAAAGAGAGAGCAGTGATTTCACATAGGACCAATTCTTGACGATAAAGATCGATCCATGATCGTTATCGACGATTATTTCTGAATTACAGCAATTCACAGCTATTCCACTTGCCTAAAGCAACATAGGAAAACATGCTATGCTGTACAAAAACCCCTAAAGCAAAATTCATATCAGGAAAGGAAGACATGCTGAGATATAACAGACATATCACGCGCTTGAAATGCACTTTACAGCGAAAGTCACCAATGAAACAATGAGAGACCACCTTCCTGTGGAAGGTATCTTCTCAGCACGATTGGCAAAAACAAAGAAAAAATGAACTGTCAGGCGCATCAAATGTCTGTTGTGTAATCTTCGGGCTTGTACCACGATGAAAAATCGATTCCTTTGCTCTTCAATTTCTCTGTTGCAGGTGCAACCCTCTCTAAGAGCTGCATTTTACAAAAATTAAATTCTAGAATTATTTCTTTAAAACCACTAGTGCATTTAATATGATTACAATCTACCGGCGTCTTTTACAGGAAACTATAGCACCACTAAGAGCTCTGTTATGGACTTACAGTAAACATCTGCTCTACTCACCTCCCCCCGACCTACCCTAACACAAAAATTGGAGGAAAAATATGGAAGGGGAAAGGAAAGCTTGCCACTTCATGAGTAGAAATATACATCAAGTTAGGGAAACTGAATTGGCCTTTGACTCATCGTAAATGGTTATACAACTAGTAAACAAGATTGGTGGTAGTAACAGAAAGGCAATGAAAAGTTAAGATCTTGCATTCTATAACCGTGGTTCGATTTTAACACGTAAGGTTTTGCAATTAGATTCTGGAAGACTAACCTTGCCATGCAGCACACAGTTGGATAACAAGATAGATCTATCAAATAAAGAAAATTTTCCGCCATCCATGCACGTAACCTTTCCACCTGCCTCTTCAACTATCTACTCAAAATTGCAATAATAAATTCTATGAATACTTGAAATCACACTTCTGGATGCCACGATTCTGCAGAGAGAAAAGTGAACTATAATTTTCATGCATCAGTTTAAGCATCTTGTCACAAGAGATTGTCCGAAGCAACACTTCCAAACACTTGCCATAAAAACGTAAAGGATATGTCTAATGACAGAAAGTCTATTATATGTATATTCTTCCAGCGTAAATTGTTACATTATTTTGTAATGTGCTCGATTTCCGATGTATACTTTGAGATATCACAACTCTTTCCAGGTATTCAACAAGAAAAAATAAAAAGAAATAACCCATGTATAAGAAAGTGTCAATGATTATTTAGGCTCTCGTAACAAAGTAAAAACAAAATCGAAAAGAAAAACCTGAACAATATGTCATATATGCAAATAAAAAATCAGACCAAATTGCTTTAGGGAAAGCAAAAAAAAAACTAAAATTGAGAGATATAAAACAAAAATCTCTGCCGATGTATTATGTTTCCACAAACCCAAACCAAGAAGGTATTCAATTGAGTGTTATAACAATAGACTTCCAAATATTACTATTCCACAAACACCAAACAAATGCATTTATGAGAAGACAAAACATTACCAAAACACCAGCTGCCGTATCCCATGGCTTTAGTCGATATTCCCAGTGTGGGCTTCTACAATCCGAAGAGCTACATGGCACATGTCTACCGCAGCTGCACTGAGCCTTCTCACACCCTAAACATTACGATGTAGGGATAAAACCAAGGGGGAAAAAAGAGTTAAAGTCATAAACATGAAGAGAGAGAGAGAGAGGGAATAGGAAGTTAATTAATCCTAAAGCTAAAGCTCAAATAAAATTGCTTAGAACTAAAACGAAAGGTTATTACCCTGCTGATGTCGGTGAACTCTTTAAATAACTCTATGTTGGTGATCCATACGTCATCTTGTTCATAACCAAATCCAGTAACAAGAAGAGATCGTCCCACCTGAAATATGGAAGAGTACGAGCCTAAATAAATAAAAATTTGGTTTCTCCTTTACACAGTAAGCAATACACGAGATAGCTCATCCTTCTCTCTAATACCTTTTCTAGTTTCTAACTTGCTACCTTTATGCCTAACATTAATTCTGGTGGTGGTTGGAATTTCTGAAGAAAATAGGGTAAGGATAATCACAGCCTAAGGTACGTTATGATTTTGTACTTTTGTTTATTGCATTCTAGTACAAAGGAATAGCAATAAGTGTTAATCAATATACCTTTGCAAACTTCTAACATCCAATAAGATCGAACTTAGTCATCGGCCAAAAGTAACATGATTCGACATAGTTATTGATTTCAAAATTCTTTTTCTTCTGATAAAAGAAATACTAACCTCATCAGTTTGGCTCACGTGAATTCTTTGGCCATTACAAAATGCTCCCCCTCCTATCATAACACAGATTATCGATCGAGCTCAACATCAATAGTACACTTAGAAAATCAATTAAGGCTAAGGCAACTATTTAAGCAGAACTTCCATAACAGCACTAGCAGAAAAAATGCAGGTATTCCAACACATGGGGCCCCCAACGAACTCTATCTGAAAATATAAACAGAAAACCAACATGTTAATTTCCACTATGTCAGTCATAGACGTTATAGTATAAGAAGATTTTTGGTCCACATCCTATCAGTTCGAGCTTTTGAAAATAATGGTAAATAAATAATATTTATCATGGTAACAGAACAAGAGATCCTGAACTCAAATCATCGCATTGCAACCTTGCAATGTAAGTTGAAGACACTTTTGACTCTAATAATGAGGCCCACATGTGAAGGGAAGTACTAGAAAATCAAATAGACATCTTAACATATCATGCAATCATGCAAGCAACATGTAAAATAAAATCTACTATATGTGATCAGTACCACGGCAGCAGCAACAGGTCTTCCTCGAAATAAAAATCCAACAGAAACTGCAAAGCTAGGATAACCATGTTCAAAATTTGTTGTTTGCTGTTCTCCAGATAGAACTCCAGGGGTGTCTACAAATGTAATTTCATCTAGCAACTATAACCATAGAAAAGGAAGATTAACACAATCCAAGAGGAAGATTATGGTGACAAAATCAGCAGAAATGCTATATAAATAGAAGATTACAAAAATTTCAAAACTCACTGGATGTGGCATTTGTGAACACTCAAATTTTGACAAAAATGCACCTCCGAAAGTTGTTAGACCACTGAAAGGCATGTCTGCATGAACAACTATAGTATTTCCGGGAATACTCCTCTCATCAGGTCCAGACTGAGAACAGAATTACGATCAACAATTAGAATTACCAAAAACATTTAACAATAAACCTCAGAGAGTATAAAGAAAAATGATAAACTTTTAGAAGTAGACCGGGTGATTAGCAATTATACCATCACTACAACGAATCTATCTGTAGTAGGTTCTGGTCCAATGTGAGCTCCTGTTCCAACAAGCGAATGTTAAACCCTTCAACGCTGAGGTTGTCAATTAATCATTTCAAAAATAAAATAGAGATAACTTAACCAACCTGGATAGTTGCATCGTAACAAATGTTTAATAAATGTTGTTTTCCCAGTTGAATACTGACCCAAAAGCATGACCATAGGTTTAGAATCAAAATCACTACTAGTCTGCAAAGAAATAAATCAGCCATAGGTTTAGCAAATGTAGTATCTGAACGAAACAGTGCAAAGAAGAGCAAAAGGATATTTGATTCCCCAACACACTTTGAAGGATATACATCCAAACATATAGAAGTCCACTCACCAATGATGGAGATGCAAAATCGTTGAAACGATATGGAAGTTCCAAGGGCTGTAGTTTCTCATTGTACATTCTCTTCAAGCCATGAACAATAGATGTCACAGCATTAAGGGGGAGCTGAAGAAAAACGTTTTAAATAGTCAGGCAATAAGGAAAGAGAAGGCATCCCTCCATTAATATGTAAAAACAAGTTGATTATCGGTGACAAAAATGATAAAATGTTTCAATCGAATAAGTAAAGAAACTTGTTAAGGAGATTGTTTAACTCATGAAAAAACGAACGACAAGTATAAAAATACAGCAATAGTCAATGGCACAATGGACATCTGATCTTACTTTCTTTGCTGATTTTGAACCAAACCGCAGAACTGATGGTTGAAATTGAGCGGTTCCTACATCATTTCCAACGAAGACTTCAGTACAAGATTATAACAAGTATATTCCCAAAAAAGTTGGATGCATTTTCTAACCGTTTACTTCAACTCCATATGTTGTTAAACTCTTAGTTTTCTGTTAGTACAGAATCGAGAAAATAATAAGTGAAAGTCACAATGTATGTTATAAAGTCAAAAGGGAGGGAAAGGGAAGATACTCACAGCTACCAAATCATCCAAACCTTCTATAACTGGAGGTTTAATGTTTTCCCAATCAACTGCAATTGAACGTGAATAACTTGAGGAACAAATCGAATGAGACCTAGATAAAATGTATATGTTGGATTCTTCCACATTTACAAAAACAGAAAATACGATATTAAACAAACTTTCTTGCCTGTAGTTTTGAGGATGTCGGGGGTTAATTCATGGTCTTGTGCTAAAGAAATCATCTATCAAATTCAACCACAAATGAGGGAAAGATTTTATGGCAATTTTCAATCGCCTAATACAACATACACTAACAAAGAAATATATCCAAAAATCATGCAGAACCTGCATTGCAGTAACGAACTCCGAAAACCCTAAAAATCCCTGTCGTTTCGTATCAGTAATCGCCCAAACCTTGAATGATAAATGAGAAAACAAAAGGTGAGTTCCAAACAATCATGCCCTAATCCCAAATACAATCAAATTAACTTCCAATACATATAGACCGATGGGTAAAACCATAGAATCGTACTTTCCTAGTCGAAAATTATAGTTTTGGTACTACTTACGGAAAAGATAAAAGCATTTTCTCACAACCAAAATCACTTTTGACAATGACTGGCACAAAATTTAGAAGTGCTTCTGAGCAACTGTAACGTGCTTTCAAATAAGTACTTGGACTTTTAACAAAGATTTCACAGTATTTTTACCAATGTTCAACATTAGAGCATGGGCCAGGCTACGTAGTTCCAATTGCTTGAGTTGAAGAAAGGTTGATGAGATAATGGTGTTACCGTACAATCATCCCATCATTCCAAAGTGATAATGGTGTTATCGCATGCCATATTGTCATATTGCCACATTTGTTGAATAATTTAGGAGCATATATTCCATCCAATTTGCACATATGTGAGTAATCTCTCATACATTTTTTACTATTTTTTCTTTAAAACAACAACGAAGATAAAATGGGAAACATATACTATTTATAAATAAAAAAATTTGAAAATATGACATGTAATTTGATTTCTAAATACATATTGACAACACTTAATGTCCTTAAATCAAAATGTTTCAGATTCATAAGTTTTCAATCAAAGTTATAGGCTAGCTAGGGATGAACTCCTAATATATGAAGCAAAGCAAAATATGGACAACATGTACATATGTAAACATAGCGCCTACGTGTGAAATCAAAGCCATGCTTGCCACCCATTTGCTTGCACTTGAGCTTTAGATTTTCATGGTTAATCTGCAAGCAATGATGATAAAATAAAAAGTCTAACTATAATGCACAATCCTAACTATAAAGATTGTAAGCAACTTAACCTAAATACCTTTAAGTTTGACAATTTTCTCATGACAATACTTTTACTCCAGTTACTTGTAGAATACTGAAAGATAAATATATTTGTCAAGTTTGAGGTAACAAATTGTAACAATATTTACAAAATTAAATAATAAGAAATATTACCTTAATCTTGTACTTCAACCTTTGTACTTTGAGACGGGTGTGATGCTTGTAAAACTGACAAAAAATGCAATTTTATTTATATTTGAAAATTGAATGCAATTTGAATTTATAGTATACTTTTGTATGAAAATAAGAGAAGACTTACCGTATTTAGAAAAGTTGTTTGGCCACTGTTAATCTTTTTTCTGCACCCATAAATTGTTTTATTTTATTTTATAATTTGAGATAATTAATTTGTAGAATGATATAGAGAATGCCATTAAAAATAAATAGGTAAGAAATGGTGTTGTACCTTATTTGTTGGACTTTATTCCAAATACGTATGATCTGAGGAGTTGTTGAAGGTTTTAATTCTTCCACAGCCTTTTTCATGCGCCACCTATATATTGAAGGTATATATAATGTTAGATTTCTTGTAATAAATTTGTATATAATTTAGGATACATATTGCTCATGCTTCTTCTTTTTCCACTCTTTGAGAATCAGTTGGCTTAGATCAGTAGTTTTTACTCCGACAGATATCTCCCAACCAGGTGTAAAAATACAGACACGTCTGTTTGAGATCTTATCAATAGGTTCCTTCTTCATTTTTTGTGGGTATTCTTGTAAATATCCTAAGAATGAAAACAAATAATTTTTAAAATTACCATAGCACACGTATAGCACATTAAGATAATCAAAATTGAAATTCACAATCTGACCAAAATTTAAAAAACGCACAATGAAGATTTCAAAGGAAGAAATTAAAAAACCCAACTGAAGCTAAATCTGGGAATCATACAATTACATATTATGCTTACATGGAAATGTGTAAAATGAGTACAACCATGCAGGGAAAGGAAGTGAAAACCCACCAATCTCGTACGACTGTGCTTCCATCACCATGCTTCTAGTATCCAATTAATGACAGCATGCATGCTAAAATTTGACGGAGATGGGGATTGAGCTCATATCATTTACAAACACAAAATAAAAAAGATCAAAGAAAAAGAACAACTTAGAGAAATGAAGGCAGAGCAAAAAAAAAAAGGGGAGTATAAGATTTGGCCACATAATCAAAGGAGATGGGGAGTACATATAATAATATTGTAGCCGGAATGGAACAAATGGGAATGTACGTGGGAACTAAGAAATTACTGCTTGGTAGTGGGAGAAGTTCACCGTTTTTTTTTAAACTAACGATAACCTCTATCCCTTTTCTCCCACATTATTATTATTATTTTTAATATAATTTTGTTAGATATTAATATCTCCTCCTAAAATGGAGGGGATACGTTCCTGTCCATTTATTTTTTTAAAACTTTTTCTTCCTTTTTTTCTTCCAATAAAACAAATTTTAATTTTATGTTTAATATTTGTCTCCTAAAATGGAGAGCAGTTACGTTGTTTTTGTTTAATATAATTTTGTTAGATATTTTTAATATAATTTTGTTAGATATTAATATTTCCTTCTAAAATGGAGGAGAAGTTATTCACAACATTCCTGTTGTTTTATTTGTTTTTTCGTTTCCTTTTTTTTTTTCCAATATAACAAATTTTAATTTTTCTGTTTAATATCTCTCTCTCCTAAAATGGAGAGCACTTATTCACTATGTTGCTTTTTTTTTTTACTTAATTTTTTAATATTTCTCTCCTAAAATGATGTTCAGTACAATTATCTCTGACTTTAATATCTCATCCTAAAATGGAAGAGTTATTCATCACGTCCCCTACTTTTATTTGTTTCTTTTTGTTTAATATAATTTTGTGAGATATTAATATCTCATCCTCAAATGGAGGAGTTACCATCACGTCCCTTTACTTTTATTTGTTGTTTGTTTGTTTAATAATCTAAAATATAGCGAGAACTGTACTAATCAAAATGGAAGCATAAACATTCTAAGAAATATTTGTTAAAAATCATGCATCAAGAAATTAAGGTGAATAAAAGAGAAGAATAACTAAAAAAGAAACCCGGCTAGTCAAAATTTTTTTGAGGCGCTTTCCCATAGATATCTATTTAAAAAACCACACGATAAATGCTCATAGCAGTTTCAAAAATGATGCCACATTCATCATCTTCTCTTCCGAATGGTTTTGCCATTTTAGTTTGGATTATCTATTTTTTTTCTATTTGTTTTAATTTGTTTTATTTTTAATATTTTTTTGTTGCCTTTTTATTATTTATCTCTCTCTCCTCTCCATAACTACTAACTTTTAGAGGATAATTATCATGATTTTTTTATTTTAATTACCATGTTTTGTTTCCAACTCAGATTGTGGAATTCTATGGGGGAGAAAACTGCCCACTACCGCTTAGCAGTTGAGAGGCTTAAGCACATCTACTTGTTTTTCTTCTTTTTTTTCAATTTTCCGTTTTCTTTTCCAATACTTTTTGAATTTTGTTTTTTATTTATTTATTTATATTTTCTTTCTACTGTAACCTTCTTTGTTACATATATGGTAAAGATAGTTTTTTTTTTTTTTTTTTTTCTAATTTGTGTTTTTGAACTGCCCACTACTGCTTAGCAGTTTATGAGGGTTAACTGTTAAGCACGTCTATTTATAGATTTTTTTTTATTTGTTTTCTATTCAGTAATGGTTGTTTACGAATTTATCCTTATTTTCGAAACATTTTTGGATTTCAATTGTGAAGAAAATGAAAGGGCTTTCTTGGCATTTTTGAAAGCTTCACCAAACTGCCATTCTCACTTTATATATATATATAGATAAAGTGAGAGCCCCAGTTTGGTGAAGCATTCAGAAATACCAAGAAAGCCCCTTTGTTTTCTTCACAATCCAAATCCAGAAAAATCGGAAAATGGGGACAAACTGGTAAAAAAACATAAAGGGACAGATGCGTTAAAAAAAACAAGAAAAAAACGAAAAAAAAAATGTTGGGAAATTGAGGAAAGAAACGTGGGAGAGAGACTGCAGTTTTCAGTTTACAGACTCTAACGTTATTGTAAAATCTGATGGAATAAGAAAAAATTACCAAATACGTTTAGAATTAGAAAATTTTGAAAAAAAATTGAGGAAAGAAACGTGGGAGAGACTGCAGTTTTCAAACTGCTTTCAATTTACAGAAGGAGAGAACAAACATGGAAGACACAAATTCAACGCAAATCAATTTTCAAAGAAAAAGAAAAAGAAAAAAAAGTGATATAATGAATTTTTAAAAATGAGATCAAATGAATTTAACCCAACCAACCAACACCGTTCCTCCTCCATTTTAGGAGAGCAAGAGTGTTTAATATCTCACTAAAATAAAAATAAGAAAATACAAAATATAACGCGGTCATAGTATTGTAACAAAAAACAGAAACTTAAAATTATTTTTATTGAAAAAATGAAAAAGAAAAGACGTGACCAACTCCATTCCTCCTTCATTTTCGGAGAGGGCTCGGCTAATATCTCATAGTAATATTGTTAAAAAAACAGAAACCTAAAATTTGTTCTATTGAAAAATTAAAAAAAAAAAAAGGACGTGACCAACTCCACTCCTCCCTCTCTCTCCTCTCCGTTTGTTCAATCGTGCAGAGGTCAGTATCAAAGAGAAAGAGAAATTTATAATGAGTTAATTACTCATCTTTAATATTTAATCTTTAATATTAGAAAGCCAGCAATCAACTTTGGTGTCTCAAGACTTCACCAAAAAATTGTAGACTAAAATAACCCTCAAACAAAAAAAAACAAAAACCGACACAATATAATACATCAGAATACAAAAATATAAAATTTGTTTTATTAATAGAAAAAGAAAAAGAAACAGATAACTCCTCCATTTTAGGAGAGAGAACAACCAACGTGGGGAGAAAAATCTTCAGGATTAGCACGTTTAATTTTCAAACTGCATAGCAGTTTCCATACAGTTTTCAAACTCACACAACCTTTTATCATAACTTCTCTGTTGCATTTGGACTAAAAAGCCCCCCAAACAAAAAAAAAATTACAACTAACAACATCAAAAGGGTTATAATCTGCAAGGACATTTTGATACAAAAACATATCAGATAATCAAAGGAAAAAAGATAAAATAATTAGATAAAATAAAAAAAAGAAAAAAGAAAAAAAAGAGATAAGATAAAATTAAAATAACGTGGGAGGAAGAATCACCATGTTCTGCATGTTTAATTTTCAAACTGCATAGTAGTTCCCGTTCAGTTTTTAAACTCTCACAGCCTTTCATCATCAGTTCCTGTTCAAAGTTAAAAGATTACAGGAAAAAGGAGATAATTGCCAACGGAAACCAACCCACCCACGTCTATCTTCTATTCCCCCATTTTCTGATCAAACTTCTTCCTCACACAAACCTCTCTATACAATCGATCATTCAAGAGACTCTGTAACCTCCCACAATTCCACGTACAACTCTATTCATTCTGTTTTCTAACTGCAGCCTACCACTCCATATTCTCTCCTTCTTTCACTACTATTTCTCTACAGGTTTTAGTTCTCACCCATTTGCATGCTAAGAATGTACACAAATCGGTAAGTCTCTCTCCCGCGCATTTTCTTTAAATTCGGTTTGGTTTTCTATAATTTGATAAATTTTGGGTTTTTATTTTATTGTAAAATGTAAAATCTGATCTTGGACGTTTGAAATTCTTTCAGGTAGAAAGAACTGCTTTGAAATTCTTTCAGTTTTGGCAAGGCAACTTTTTCCAGATCGATGAACGTTTATATGCGCACCAATTCATTCTTTGTTTTGGTTTCACATACTTTTCGTTCCATTGGTGTTCTATCGATTTGGCTTGGCTTTACTCCAATAGAACTCTATGTGCAGCATCGCAAAGTATCTTTAATTTTATTTCCTCTCTCCACGAATCAAAGGCTTTCAACGTTTCGTTGATGATGCAATTGAAAGGTACGGAATCATGCAAATTCCCAATATTTATGAAGTTTTAGCTTCAATTTCTCTCAAAAAATTCTTTCGTTTGTTATTGTTTTTTAGCAAGTTGTGAGAGCTGGTTGCATAGGAAGAAGGATCAATGAAATCACAAACGTTATGTTCCAATTAATCCAACCTCTTCTCTTCAGTTTTGCTTTTTTCATTCTGTTGGCTCTCTTTTTAGTGTTTGATCGGGTTCTTTTCAGTTCCAAATGCAAAAATAAAGAAGAAATAAATACAGAAACCATATTTTTCCAAACCTTTTGTTTGTATTTCAAGCTATAACTACTCTGATTTTTCCTTCACAAAGGGCAGAAGGATCAATGAAATTACAGACGTAGTGTTCCAATTAATCCAACCACTTCTTTTCAGTTTTGCTTTTTTCATTGTTTATACATTGTCGCATTTCTCCTTATGTGGCCCTCGAGGTTCTTATTCCTTTCTTTAAGAGCTATTGACTTCTGTAAACATAATACCTTTTTGTCCTCTAATGTGATTGTTTTTTCAGGAAGAGATTGAAAAAGATTAAGAGGTGCCCTGAGCAAGATTTCTGTGATTGTCGAAGCCACAAAAAATGAAGAAGGAACCTATTGATAAGATCTCAAACAGACGTGTCTCTATTTTTACACTTGGTTGGGAGATATCTGTCGGAGTAAAAACTACTGATCTAAGCCAACTGATTCTCAAAGAGTGGAAAAAGAAGAAGCATGAGCAGTATGTATCCTAAATTATATACAAATTTGTTACAAGAAATCTAACATTATATATACCTTCAATATATAGGTGGCACATGAAAAAGGCTGTGGAAGAATTAAAACCTTCAACAACTCCTCAGATCATACGTATTTGGAATAAAGTCCAACAAATTAGGTACAACACCATTTCTTACCTATTTATTTTTAATGGCATTCTCTATATCATTCTACAAATTAATTATCTCAAATTATAAAATAAAATAAAACAATTTATGGGTGCAGAAAAAAGATTAACAGTGGCCAAACAACTTTTCTAAATACGGTAAGTCTTCTCTTATTTTCATACAAAAGTATACTATAAATTCAAATTGCATTCAATTTTCAAATATAAATAAAATTACATTTTTTGTCAGTTTTACAAGCATCACACCCGTCTCAAAGTACAAAGGTTGAAGTACAAGATTAAGGTAATATTTCTTATTATTTAATTTTGTAAATATGGTTACAATTTGTTACCTCAAACTTGACAAATATATTTATCTTTCAGTATTCTACAAGTAACTGGAGTAAAAGTATTGCCATGAGAAAATTGTCAAACTTAAAGGTATTTAGGTTAAGTTGCTTACAATCTTTATAGTTGGGATTGTGCATTATAGTTAGACTTCTTATTTTATCATCATTGCTTGCAGATTAACCATGAAAATCTAAAGCATCAAGTGCAAGCAAATGGGTGGCAAGCATGGCTTTGATTTCACACGTAAGCGCTATGTTTACATATGTACATGTTGTCCATATTTTGCTTTGCTTCGTATATTAGGAGTTCATCCCTAGCTAGCCTATAACTTTGATTGAAAACTTATGAATCTGAAACATTTTGATTTAAGGGCATTAAGTGTTGTCAATATGTATTTAGAAATCAAATTACATGTCATATTTTCATATTAAAGAATTTGATAGAATATCAGGGTAGTTGTGGGATGTTACTGGGAAATAGATAAACACTACGTCTCCTTTTACACAGAAACTCCCTAGACCAAGAAGCAGTTCCACGGGGAAGCAGTTCAACATCAGTCAATACCTATGCCAATGAAAAATACAGAAATTGCAGACTAAATGAACAAAATTTACGTACAGAATATGGGCAAAATAGATAAAAATAAAAAATGCATAAGTGACTTAAAAACTGCACATAAACAGAAAACTTTAGCCGTGGCTGTTAGGTATTCCTCCCATTTGTAGATCCAATTGAGCTAATTTTCCGGAGCTTACCCTATGTGAATTATAGGCACCCAAGAGAAAGCAAACAATGAGAGGTTGGTAAATTTCAGTTCTTACATATCAAAGTACAAAGGTTGAAGTACAAATTTAAAACTAACACAATACACATTTAGGGGCGCGTAGCGCCCGTGATACAAAAATGCCTCTCGCACGCACGCTAGTGCGTGCAGAGAGGCTAGTTAGAAATAAAATCGTTTCGCTAAGTCACATAGTAAATAATCTAATTTGGTATCAAATTTGTTATTTACGAAATTCAAATATAAAATATCTCATTTCTAAGTAAAAAAATATTATCAAACCATAATACTGACTGATCGATTTTGAATGACTTTTAACAGTTGGGCCATGCGATAATCATGCTTGATGGTCGGATGTTGAAAGCGGACCCCCGCGGGGATCAACCGGTTTCAATCGGGCCGTTGCAGTAATAGAGCACAGCATAATATGTGTGCGCTTCCTTAGGGAATTCAGACTTGCTATAATATTTGTTTGGGTAACGATAACCATAACATAATTTTGAAGTTTTGAACTTTAAACCAAGCACCGAAAAATGCTTAAGAGATCACGTGAGGTGAGATTTTACATGAATTTTATGTTACTTATAGTTTAATAGTAATTTTTGTATCAATATTGTGAAAGATTGTGTTTGTAAATGAGGTCTTAGATTCGACTTTCATCAAAAGGGAATTTGAACCACATTATTACTATCCCAAATATGAGTTGGCAGAGATCTATGGAGAATCCAATTTTGAGAGAATCTCCTTAACATTCTTTTTCGAGCACCAGCTAAATTCTAATGAAATGTTTATAGTGTGCTATAAACACGATCAAGAACATTTAAATGTCATAATATAAGTAGTTAAATATTTATATAAAAAAAATTAACTACTTGTATTATGATAATTGGTGTGCCGGATTGTGTTACCAATACACTGAAAAAATTTATTCAAATTCAAAGGGTATTTGTTTTCACTTCAAAAAGAAAGAACTCGAATAGCAATGTCAACAAATTGAATTTAAATATTTCTTTTCACTTGTAAGTGAGAGGTCTTAGTTTGATTCTCACCAAAAAGTGAATTTGAACCATATTATTATAACTAATCCATTGTGAGGCTTAACCTATCTCTCTACTCCTTTAACATATATAATATCGTTTGTTAAAAAAAAAAAATCAAATATACTTCCATTAACAAAATAAAATGCAAGAAATCCTTTGTTTACATAAATATTAAACATGTGAAATACTATCCATCTCACTGTCTTTCGGTTCAAAATATGCAGCACCATCTCTACACAAGAACACAAAAATTTATATATCAGAACTAATTCGTCGAAGATATTTTAGAATATCGAGCATATATAATCACAAAACTCGGTTTGGCCGCAAAATTACCTTTGATTTGGACGGAGATTTTTCACGTTCGTTCGCACTGTTGAGATTGTTGCTTGGTTGTTGAGGCACAACTGGGAACTCTAATGCAATTTTCTTTTCTTCTTTCACTTTTTCAAATATGTAAGTAAAACCTTCACCAGATTTGGGGTCCTTGTCATCCCAATCCCCAAATTTGGGTATTGAAGATACTCTAGTATGCTGTCACAGTACAAATTTTGCACACTTGAGCAATGAATTCTATGTTTAAATAATTTTTTTAATGTGACGATCACACTTTATGTGTTATAATATGAGTAGATCTGAGATTTGTTGTTTTATGAATTAAAGAACACTATCAATAAATAGATATACACGTATTATGTTACACTTTCATTTCTTTTCATTGTTAATAAACCTTCTGCTATAAGGAGTTGGATTATTTCTCTTGTTGAATTTTCTTTCAATGTGCTGGAAACATGACTCAGTACACCAAGTGTCATAGTACAATTGATTGAATTTTTGTTTTCCCAAGTTTCTAACCAATTGTATAATGACACTTGGTGTATCGAGCCGTAACACCGCACATTGAAAAATCTCTCATCCCTCCCCTCCTCTCTCAGTTTCCTCTTCTTCTTTCTCTCTACAGAGAAGGTAAAATAAGATGATAATGTGGTTTAATCTTCAGCGTTCAAATAAAAAGGGAGGAAAGGGAAATAATTCAGATCTATGCTATAATTAGACAGAAACATGAAGAAGGATAACTTACAGTATCGTGTTGACTAAGATTACTAGACTGATGAGTACTACTATTAGTACTTTTAGGTTTGCTCGGAGAATTGGAAATGCTATGACTACGAATGCTATGACTGCGACCACTCCCTGATGAAGCCAATCTGCTCTTTCTTTCCGACCTCGCACGGCGGTGTCTCGGTTGTTGCTGCATGAGAGAATAATCGGAGTTGCTCCTTTCGCTACCAGACTCCGATCTGTAACTCTTGAAGCTCCCTCCAGAAACCCTACGCTCATGCACAACGCCATTTGGCCGGAGCGCACCGTGGCTAGTGTCTCCCTCAGTTTGGCGTACATTTTCGCTTGAGGTTCGTGGCTTGCTGCTCGAACTCGTGGCGCTGTTAGGAGGTTGTGCGGTGGAGGACTTGAGCATGCCTTTGAAGGCCTCTGGATTGTCTTCGGGGTCATTTGGATTTCCTTTCCCTTCATTTTTTTGAGCGGTCTCAAAACATGCAGTGTATGATATACTTTCATCACTGTCCCAGACCCCAAATTTTGGGACATGGGATTTTTTCTGCAACAAAATAATCTTTTTAATTAAGAAGGTTTCTTTGTTTTCAACAAAGTTAATAATATACAAATAACAATTCGATTGTAGGTAAGGTTTCATATTATTCCCACGCAAAGAAAAGGAACTTGACTAAAATGATAATAAAAATAAAAAAATAAAAAAATAAAAAAGTAAAAAAAAACTTAATTGATGAGCTAACTAAAACTTAATATCAAAGACATATCGATTAAATATCAACGATATAATGATTAAAGACTGACGACAAAGACGATGTCACGTCAGATCTTCAAAATGAGGACCTTAGGAGAGCAGAACTCCAATCAATCAACGAAGACAAACATCTACATTTATCGCTTCAAATCCGTCATTATGGTATGAATTAATCAAATAAAACATTGATATGCCTTAAGAAAATGAAATAATTTACCAATCATCACAAACCCAGAGAGTATATATGCCCTAAAATCATAATATATGTATGTGTGTGTGTGTGTGTGTGAAATAAATCATAATCAGTTTCTTCAAAAAATGAAAAAACACAGTTAGTGGCTATAAGTCAAATTCTAATACTGAAAAAAGCATAACATACACTAAGAACTTCAATACTAAAAACAGAAAATGACTTACGGCCATAATATTGGGTGGATAAAGTATTGCAGAAATAAGTCCTTAAAGAAGAACGAGAACAAGTGAAGGGGATGACGAAACTTAAAGAAGGAGGCCGATTGATATATTCCTTGTTTTCAGAAAAAAAAAATATTCCGTACGGGATTCGAGCACCAAGAAAGGTTGGGGACATGGACGTGCCTTAGGAAATTGTCCATCCGATGGCTACAAGGCTTTCTAAGCGTCTAAACCATTTCAAACTCTTGACCAAGAGTGTATTAATTTGTTTGCTAGCTTACTATAAGTTCAAGTTTTTCTTAAAAAAACCTCCTATTGGTGAAAATTTGAAAAAACAAAACAAACAAGAACAAGAGAACAAGAGAACAAGCATATGCCATGGTTCCGATGAAAGTGAAGGTTTTGCGCGTCCTCGTGCGCATCTTCTCTTCAATGTTGGAATTTTCACACAAGTTAAACATTATCATCTTGGAAAGTGTTATCCACACAACTATTTTTACTTCTCATATACCCCTATTAATTTTCAATGGTTAGATCGAACGAATTGAAGAATATCAAAGACAAAAAATTAACAAGAGTGTATCAGAAGTAAAAATGAGTGTGTGAATGGCACTAACCATCATTCCATAGATGTTTTTTCATTTCATTAATATATATTTGTGTAATTTTCCCATGGATATTTTTTCATGGGGAAATGAAACAAATATAGTACATTATGAACATGAATATTATGTTGTAAAGAATAACAAAATAAGAAAAATTATATACCCAAAAACCGGAATTGAAAAGAAAAAAAAAAAGAAAAAACTTGCTTATTTTCCATTTGTGACATCTCATATGGTTTGCAAATGTGGTCTAAAAAGTTAGTCTATCTAGCATTATGAAATAATCACGTTAATTAACAGTTAAATAATAATCAAATTATTAACAATCATGTCATATGGTTTGCAAAATTTGAGTTAAAAAGTTGTTCTTCATGGCATTACCCTATTAAAAATATTTACACCTGTGAGAGTATTAATCCCACGTCATGGAAAAGAGGGACTTTGTGTGTGCTTATAAGGCCATCTCTAACCGATGGCTGGCCAGAGGACTCGTTTTAGCCCTCTGACCCTCCAAGATATTAATATTTTAATGAACAGTGTAGTGCCATATTCCTTACCATCTCCAACTGAGGGTCAAAGGGTCACATGACTTGTTTTAGCCTTGTCACAAAAAAACCATCTTCAACAAAAGGCCAAAGGGCTATAGTATGGAATATGAAGAATTGAAATAAAATGAGGTAAGATAGTATGGAATAGTGAAAAATATGTGAGAAATGGTGTAGGAAAAAATTAGACATAAAAAAAAAGTCCAAAAAAAAAAAAGGTTGCTGGGCATAAAAACAAAAAGTGGGTTGGGACCATAAAAAAAAAAAAAAAAAAAAATGAAATTGGGCTAGCCAGCGGGCTGGTTGAAAGTGGCCAGCTAGTTAGCCCTTTGATCCTTTTAGATTCTGTGGGCCCACAAGTCTTCTGGCCTAACCCTCGGTTGGAGACGGTTTTCGGGCATTTTTCGGCCCTCTTGACACACCCCGATCCTCCTAAGGACCTCACCAAGCTTTCTACAAGCTTGAAATTCCCAAAAACATAAGAATTTACGTGTGCATGAACAATGCCAAAAATCAGGTATCCCGAGTTCGACGTGAAAACGAAGGTATCCTTACCTGAAATGGGTATGGTTGAACTCCTACGGACCTCACGACCATGGATATGTACTTTGGTTATTCGATCTGTGAAGATTTGATGGGTTTTTGGGGTATGTCCGTACGTATTGGATGGAAATGAGAGGGAGAGGGAGCTCGGGACAGGGTGCAAGGTAGGGGAAAAGGGTGTGGGGTGTGGAAGAGTGTGTGTGTGTGGCCCAAAACCTGCCAACAAAGCCCCAAAAACAACCACACAACGAAAAATCACACTAGGGGCAAAATCGTCTTTTCACGCGTACGTTTTAAAAATTTTGGAACGGGCTGTCACACCTCTGGCCTTCTGGACCCTTCAACAGGCCATTTCCAACCAAAGGAGGGCCATAGAGCTCGTTTTAGCCCTCTGGTCCTCTAAGAAATTAATATTTTAATGAACAATGCAGTGTCATATTTCTTATCATCTCCAACCGAGGGGCTAGAGAGCCATCAGCCAAACATGGCCCTGTGACAAAAAAACCATCTCCAACCGAGGGCCAAGGGGCTATAGTATGGAATATGAAGAATTGAAATAAAATGAGGTAAGATAATATAGAATTGTGAAAAATATGTGAGAAATGGTGTAGGGAAAAAATTAGAAATTAAAAAAAAAAATGTCAAAAAAAGAAAAAAAAATAGTGGGTTGGCTGGAGATAGCCAGCTCGCTGGCCTAATTGGCAGGTTTTCGCCCATGGGGCCCACAAACCCTTTGGCCTAGCCTTCGGTTGGAGATGGCCCAAGTAATTACGCTAACTACTCCTCATATGCTCAATTTGTTTTATGGTGGAACCTTAACTTTTTTCATGGTATCAGAGCAGGTTATCCTGCGTGTGATGCCCAACACACTTACTCCATGTCACCCGACTTGTGTTATTCACGTACTAAACTTAAAAATTTGCTCCCCGTCAAGCCGCCCGTTGAGTATCAATCCAATATCGGAGAAATTAGAGACATTGCACCTTGCATGTACTTATAAGTAACTGGACTACTCCTCATATTACCAATTAATTTTATGATGGAACCTCAAATTTTTTGAGCACCTCTCTTAGTTGGCGCCTATTGTTTTACACATTTTTTTTGGTCATATGGTTTTTAATTTAAGTAAAAACAAATTTGCTTAGGAATATTTTGTTTGACGATAGTTCGTAATTTGTTTATGTATAGTCATTTGAGGATAGATCCTTTATATCATGCGGGACACTCTTTTTCTTTCGATCGGGTTGAAAGCTCCAGAAAAATTTATCAAGACCCATTATGCACACTATCATTAGTTTGTACGTGTTCTGATTTCACTGCAATGAATATTGTACTTCTCTTAAAAAATAAAAAACTCCAAATTAAATGAGCTACCAAAAAAATGCTTGCAACTTTCCTATAACAGCATGCAATTCATGGTCCAAGCCATACTCAAGTCTTAAGTTTTTGCATTTCCTGAAAATCAGCCATCATAATCAACATTACCCACCAAGCCCTTAAATATTAATTCCGACCTTGACCACCCAACCTTTAATTAATTGCTCCACATTATAATAATTTCAAAGATTAATCAATACCCACAAATTATTAATTTTAGGACCAAAGCTTCAACTGTACCAAAATTTAAGGACCATTGCTCTAATTTTTTCTAATATATATAGAATATTAACTTTCTCCATAGTATATATCATAGCATGTTGGTCATTTTTTGAATCCCAACAACAACATATGCTCTATGTCATTGCCCAATAAATGTTGTTCACTTATTTGACATGAGTGTCATCATATGTACATGTAACAAGGCGTTTAACAATGTGAAGTGTTGTCTCACATCATAAACTAAGTTATAAAATTTTACAGGGCTTATAAAGAGTTAGGTCACCGACCCCTCCCCATAGGGAGACACTCTTAATAATAATATACAATGTTAGTGTAATCTTATGTATAATGATATGGTCTCCGTCATAACTCATAATTCATAAACTTGACCTACATATGTAGTACGGACTCTGAGTTGGGTGTTAGCTAGCTAGGGTTTTTAAGGAGGAAGACAAACGAACCCGGGATTGTTCGAGTTGGTTTTTCTTCTTTGTTAGCAAAAAATCAAATTTTCAACAATTCTTTGCCGACTAATTACATCCTGAGAATTGGATTCAAATAGTACATCAGGCATGCATTCGGGTGCAGTTTTTGTTTTGGAGTACTGATCGAATATACAATGCATGCACTGGTTCAAACACGTGGTTATGCAAACAAACACAAGGAACTCACGAGTTCCATTGAGCAGTAGAAGATTAGATCTGCGTTTTAATCCTGAACGGCTTAATTAGCTTTGGATTTTACTGAAATACAAGCATGCTTTCACTTGATCAGTTTTCTTTTATATTTCTGGCCTATAAAGCGTTTTACCAGCAAATAAAACGATTCTTCTCCATAGAATTAAAAACCAGCTGTCACAGATCATATAACGCTCTCTCAACTGGAAAACTAGTTGTTGTTTTGTTTATATGATTTTTTCGAAAATGACCCCCAATTGAAACTCCACAATCCACATGAAAAATCTTTTGAACCCCAAAATTAAACTTAAAAAATAAAGAATTAAATTATAATTACACTATCCATCTACATACGGATTTTGCTAGATTTCGTTCATTGTGGAGATTTTTATTAGTTGTTTGTGCAACTTTTATTTGCTTTCGTTTTGCCTTTTTCGAATTGTTTTACACAAGTGATATCTAGGGTTGTTGGAGTTTTGAGCTCCTTTAGTCCCACATCGGGGAACTCAAGTTCCCTAGAGGTCTTTATATTAGGTTAGCCACCTTTACTAAACATGAGGTATTAGACCATTGGAAATGAGAATTGAGGTTTGTGTCATTAATTATGTGGAATTGAACTTTGTAAATATTATACCGTAGTATTAATATAATATCAATATTATGATATTAATTAATCAAGACAATGGCCTTGGCCTCTTAAGACCAACTCCAATGGTAATGTCAAATTCCTTCCAAAATTTAGTCCAGAAATCGGAGTGGATTCCATTCAATATTTTTATCGGAATGTAAAATTTTTTTAGATTAAAATGTTCATAAAATTAATTTACGATAGTCTACATATTTATTTTTTTAAAACAAATTTAATTTAACAAAAAAAAAATAGCCTAAGTTCATTCTTTAATAATCTCGGGCTAAAATTTTAGGCTAGAATGGTTGGAGCAGAAAAACTATTTCTAGGCAAAAAACTAAATTTACCGGGCTAAAATATTTAGCTTTTAGCCCAACCATTGGAGATGGTCTAAGAAGTTAAAATTAATTAGGGTTCATTAATTTTAATTTTGAATTAAGTTTTTTAATTAAAGTAATTAAAAAACGTTTTGATTAATAGACACAACTGTTTGGAAAGAGTTGACAGTTGTGTGGTTTCAAATACATTCAAAAGGTATTTGAAAAGGTAAGAAATAGCTTATATAACTGAAGACTCTCAGTTTCATCGATATCATCTTTTTTCTTTCTATCTCTCCCTTACAAAACCTTATAGAGAGTAAACACACAAAACAATTCGCCAGAATTCTATAATCCAGGGTTCTAGAATTAGATAGTTGTATCCTGATCGAACAGACGTCATAGAACCACAAGCACAAGAGTGAGATGGAAATACTGTTCGAAGGACATAGCTTTTGCGCTAGCCTGTATCTGTGTAAATCAAGTTAGTACCATTTTAATTCTTGTATTTATTTCTGTTATTTCATTTTATAATGCAAGTATTTTTCGGTAATAAAGATTTAGAATTTCAATTTTTGTTTTTTTTATTCATTTCTGAATTGTTCTTGAACAAGGGTTTGAGACTTCATATCCAAAAATGAATGCTCAACAGAGCTAGCTAAGAGCTCCCATGCATTTTCGAATTGTTAGAAATGCGGTAAATAAGAAGCACAATATTATGAAAAACCAAAACCCTAAAAGAAACACAGGTTATTAATGGTATTTGCAATGTCCTCCATTAGTTGGCGCCTGTGGTTTTTACATAGTTTTGAACCTGTTTTTCTTTTGGTCTGACATCGTTTTCACTTTTAAGTAAAAACTAGCTGTTTAAGAAAAAAAAAAAGAAGTAATTCTTAAGGAGGAGAAAAAAATCTTGACTGCACGTATACACGTAAAATGAGCCACTAAAAAGCAGCCTGCGACTCCCTATAAAAAGAGGTTGCAGTTCATGCTCCAAGTCACACTCAAATCTTCAAGTCTTCTGCATATCCAAGCTAAATAGTATATATAATCAAATATTTGCCTTGTTTTTGTGTCCCAAAAGAAACTGGAGATGAAATTGGTGATCCTTTTCGGGCCGATGATGGTTATGGTTCTGAACTATGCAAGTCCTGTCCATGGCGACATCACATGCCAACAGCCCTTGATGGATTTGATGCCATGTAAGGAAACCTTGACCGGGTCTGGCCCTGGGACTCCTCCGATTACATGTTGCAGTGGTGTGCAAACCGTTGATGCTGCGGCTACCACCAGAGAGTGTTGGAGGAACCTCTGTGAATTCTTCAAGAAAGCAGCTGCTGGCATGCCGATCAACCCTGACAGACTCAAGCAGCTTCCTGATTTCTGCCATGTGTCCCTTCCCGTTCCTCTCGACCCCAAAATTGATTGCGAATCGTAAGCTCTCTCTCAATTTTTTATTTATTTGAGTTGCTATTGACACTTAAAAAAAGTCATCTTGCATTCGTCCCTAGCAGAAGAAATAAAAGTGCATGGTGACTGTTTTTGAGTGCTAGTTGATAACAATTTTCTAGATTGTTGTTCATAAATTGATATGGGCTAATGTGTTTTTAATTACTATTGTGATGTGCAGAATTCCTCGTGTCTAAAGGGTGTGCGTGCATTGCATGATATAAATAAGACGGGGAAGGATCAGCTAAAAACAAAGATGTTCTGTGATGATCAAATAATTAAACACTGTTTGATTACCTTTAGTGCATCCAAAATATGTATTAAAAAGCAATTATGCAAATAGAATGCTTCCTTTCTCCGAATTTCCTTTTCGTATTTCTTCATTTTCCTTAAACTCTCCAATTAACACTAATTAACAATTAATCTTTACGGCTATAACATTTGGCTCATCTCCACCAGCAACACAAGGTGAAGTGATGTGTTTAGGCTTATTAAGCTAGCGAACAACATAACTGCTGATTGACTGAATCCTAATTTCAAAAATATATGACGACCTCGAATCAAAATCTCAATATCGTCTTCTTTAGCAGCCATAGCAGAAGGGTCATTTGGATTGCAAAAATGGAGTGAAGCCACATTCAATCCCCTATGAACCTAAAAACTGACATCCTTGCGATATTGTTCTCCTAATACGCCACTGCAAAAAAAGATGCCAGCAATTGATGTTGATAACAAGTAACAACATTGCAAAAACATTCTTATATTCTTGTCCAGAAAACAAATGAACTTTTAATAAAAATTTCGACGTGCTTATAAGAAAAGTGATTATAGCGGCATACTTAATAGCAAAAGTGATTTCTAACTAAGTACTTCCTTGAGCTTTCTAAATATTACTGTTCATAGAGTGAAAATGCCCAATTCAAGCCCCGGGGACTAAATTAAGCTTGTGAAGCTCACCAAGAAAGACCGAAAGCCCAAAGTCCAGTAGAACCTGACGATCAAAGTAGCCACGATACTTAAAACGCAAAAATCTAAAACAATAACCTCTCAATTCGTGTCGTGTATCTAAAGAACATCGAGCAAAAACCCAAACTGTCATCTTACATAGTTTTTTTCATGTACTGTTTATATTTAAATTTAAAATAAAAAAATTATTTTTTATTACCCAATTTATGATAAACCGGTATAATTTACGGATTTACGAATTTACAACTTTGCAAGACGACACAAATTACTCCCCAACAAAACATGAAATAAAATGCCATTTTTCACCACTCCCTCCCTCCCGCGGTTGACAATTTCTCTTCACGCCAACTGACTGATCGAAATACCAAATTCCAGTTTTGATTTCTATTTTTTTTTTTTTTTTTTTTTTTAGGTTTGAAGTCTCTGCAACAACACCGCAGAATGGCAGCGGCGACTCTGTCTTCGCCGGTGTTTGCAATCTCCGCCTCCTCCTCTTCTTCTTCTTCTTCGTCTCTCAGAGCAAGGAGGAGCTTCAAGACTTCAGCTTTTTCATCCCGGAATCGTTTTCCATACAATCCCATTTCCGCTCGTCCGTCGATTTCCAGGTATGTTAATTTTCCACCACTTCAAACGTCGAAAAATGGGATCTTTAATTTTGGTATTTTATGTTATGAATTTCTGAAGTTTTGTCTGTGCTTCATGGGATCTATGAACTGGATTCTAAATTCAAATTTGTGGGCTTTTTATTCACTCGATAACAAAAATTGTGTAGAGTTCGAGCAACTATGCTGCAAGAAGATGAAGAGAAGGTGGTAGTGGAGGAGTCCCTTGAGTTCAAGGCTTCTACCTTTGATGAATTGAAAGCTAGCAGCGGGAATCTCTCTGAGAGTTCGTCTTCAAGTGTGAACAATCCTTCAACATCTTCCTTACGGTAAATCTTTTCTCGTTGTCAAATTAATCGTTTTGCTTTGCTTGCCTGGTTCCAATGTCGTTGTCGAAGAAATTTTAATCTTTTTTGTTGATTGTTTGGGGGTTATGCTTATGAGCTTTTGTTTCTGGCAGTTGTTATTGATGTTTAGATTTTAATTCCGTTCTACTATCATTCTAGGATACAGTCATAAAGGTACTTGATACTGTGTACTGCAACCGAGATTGTGCAAGGTTCTTTGTACTGCAAACTATTGCAAGGGTTCCTTACTTCGGTGAGTGCTGAACTTTGTTTATTAATAATTTTGAATTTCTGCAGTTCTCTAAAATAGTATGTGTAATAAGATGCAGAGAACTTCCTTTTCAAGCGAGAGGAAATCTTGAAATGAGCGAGGACAAGTTATCAATTCATTTGGTGGCATTTTATGTCAAGAAATGTACATCCAATAATGCATGTCCTGACATACAACATAAATTGGCCCTATTTTCTGTTAGAATTATGATTCATATGACATACAGAGCTGTCTTTGCATTATCATGTTTTGGAGGTCAAGATGATAGTGATGATTTCATGGAAGGATGTGCCTATATGTTCCTTTTAATTTTCTCTCAAATTGTGCGTATAACCTGTTTAGGAACATGTTCTTGTGTGCTTCTTTTCCCAATTAATTGTCAACTGCGATTCCCAGTTGCAAGTTATAAGTCGTGTCCTTGTGGTATATCTGTGGCAGCTTTTATGTCTGTTCTGCACATATATGAAAGTTTGGGTTGGTGGAGAAGGGCAGATTATCTGAAGGTGCATTTTGCTGAGAGCTGGAATGAGATGCACTATCTGCTTATCATGGAAGTAAGGATCTTCTATCTGTAATATCATCTACATGGTTTGCTTGATTTAACAATAGAATATGGATCTAATGCAGGAATTGGGGGGAAATGCTTGGTGGTTTGACCGCTTTCTTGCTCAGCACATTGCAGTCTTCTATTATTCTATGACAGCCTTTATGTATAAGCCCAAGGATGGCTTGTAAGTATGAGTTTCTAATTTTTAATGTACTATAATTCCTCTGCTTTATCGTCTCTCTTGCCTCCCAGTGTCGTGTTTGCTGCATTATCCTTAATGGTTACTAACTTAGAAGAAAATCGTCCATTGAAATCAATATCAAGCCATTTTTAGGAGTAGACACATTTGGTCAGAATTTTGTTTTCTTAAAATCCCTTCCTAAATTTAACAACAGTTGCATTAAGAGGTCTTCTGTTTAAGTTTGTAAGTTCATCTTGAAATGACACTATAGAAATAGGTGATCGGAGAACTATCCTGCATCCTTAATTGTGTGTTTATTTATTTTGTTCAATGCTAGTGCAGATCGCTTCTCTGAACGTGTAGAGAGCCATGCATATTCAACCTATGACAAGGTTATCAAGGCCCGAGGAGGTATGATTTAGAGTTTTTCAGGACTTGATGCCTTAAAACCAAGAATTACAAAAAGGTGTTTGTTGGATCACATCGAATATTCTAAGCATTCAACATCCAAGTGATGATCTTAATTGATCAGTTGTACAATGCACCATCTTACACTTACCTCATATACAAATTCACTTATCTTGACATGGTATTTTCTTCTGTTGTAAAGGATTTGAAAAAGATGCCTGCTCCTGAGGTTGCTGTGAAATACTACACTAGTGGTGACATGTACTTATTTGGTAAGCTTTGTCTATTTTTCAGTCTTTGTTTGTGTCCTGAAGGGTAATAATCGAAGAATTAACAATCCCCCCGAATTTTATGCATATGAATTTCAAGCTTCAAGACCTCCCAATTCTCGGAGGCCAAAAATAGGTAAGTCTTCAGTTCTGATTTTTTTATGGCAGTTCATAGATTGACATGCTAGGAGTTTGATCATTTTTTATACTTCGTGTTAGTTTCCTGTCCTAAAATAGTCTCGCTCAGCTTTGTACAATAACTGTTAACATAAGCGGGAATAAGTTCATAATGATTGTGCGCATATTATGACCTAGTTTGCACTGCGCTTTTAATAATGTTTCTCTTTTCATAGAATTTGTACGACACATTTCTGAACATAAGAGACGATGAAGCTGATCACTGTAAGACGATGAAGGCCTGCCAGACTCATGGGAACCTCTTGTCTCCTCACGCACGCACAGAAGATTCCTTAGAAGATGAATCTGCCTGCATTGTTCCTCAAACAGATTGTGAAGGTATTGTGGATTGCATAAAGACATCCATCGCAACAATGCCAGCAAAGAGATGGTTACTCGACAGAAGAGAAGAACAGGAAAATTAGGAATTAGGGAATGGTGAAGGAAATTAATTTGTATACAGAAGAATGATCATATAGTATAGACCTAATTACTGAAGAAGTATTTGGTTATTGAATGAAGACTGCTTTTCTAGTTTTCTCTTCCATTGAGGAAGAAGACGACGTGGTTGTTTCTACTTTCCAATTTCTTTGACAACCGTACCTAGGAGGGAAGGAACATTCCATGCATGGAATGATAGAATAGAACAACTGACAGCTACTAGGGTTAGGCGGCTCAGTGAGATAGGGAAGAGCGAATGAAGTGGTAGTCAACTTCTATATGCTTAGAGCGGCATGGAACCCAAGATTGGCCGCTGAGTGTGTAGCGCTTGCTTTATCACAGTGCAGGAGAAATTTAGAGTGAAATGGCATGGCTAGATCGCGTAGCAAGAAAACCATAACAGTAGGTAGTAAAGGCGACTTCCTTGTACTTTGAGACTTTTAATTTTAATGATACAGTACAAACAAGCATTAAGTACGAAACGCCTCTGCAAATGAACAAGGTATGGTAGACATCAAGGTGCCAAGCTGTATTGGATAATGAGGCCATCTCCAACCGATCCGGTCAAAGGGTCATAGGGCTAAAAATAGCTCGGAATGACATGAAAATTATCTCAAACCGAGGTCTAGGCCAAAAGGCTTGTGGGCCCCACCGGGCCCAAACCCTCAAATCAAGCCAACAGGCTGGCCATTTCTAACTAGCGAGCTAGCCCTCTAGTGCCAGCTCTAGCTCAACCCATTTGAATGTGAATGGCTACCTGGCGTTAGCATGACGCCAGCTAGCAACGGCAAACTAACGTCATGCTACCGTTGGAATTTGAATTTTATTTTTTGGATGAATTTAAAAAAAAAAAAATTCTAATTTTTTTCCTATAAATAACTACACCATTCCTACAACATTGAAAGTTGAAGATAATAAGTTTCACATAGATAAGAATTCTATCTAAAATTTGCACAACCAATTACATTTCGACATGTGGTACTCGAAATCCTATCCGAAAAATTATTAAGATTACATAAAGATAAGAAATTTGGAGAGTTACTCACTTTAATGACACGTGTCACTTGAAATCCTATTCGAAAAATTATTCAGATTACATAAAGATATGAAATATGGAGAGTTACTCACGTTAGCGATACGTGTTAATCGAAATCCTACAAAAAAAATTATTGAGATTATATAAAAATAAAAAATATGGAAGCTTATTCATTTAGAAACAAGTGGCATTCAAAATATGTTCGAAAACTTTATTTTAATATAGTAATTGAATTTAATTAATCATATTAATTTAATTAAAATAATAAATTATATTTGACCTATAACATTTTGATCTTGTCGATTGGAGATGATTTTTTATCAAATGGTTGTATTTGAATTTTTTGATCCAAAAAATAATATAAAATATGATGTTCAGTAAAATATAATTTCTAACAAAAACTATAAGGTTAAGGAGAATCATTTTACCCTCGTTCAATTAGTTCATGCTAGCACATCGTCCTCGTAGTGTTTCGTGCCATAATTCTAGGTTATCACCGACTCCTACCTCGGGCCCCACTATTTGGGAGGAAAGCCGCATAAGATCGGCCGTACGCAAAATTTTCTCCTCTCCATGTCTCCATCAAGTCTAATCCCAGTCACGGGTCATCATCCGCCCACGCAACCACCATAGCGCATCCCATACAAGATCTTTCTCTTGCAATCCTAATATTCCTCTCTCTCTCTCTCTCTCTCTCTCTTCCTATAAATACGGATCCTCCTCCTCCCCTTAGATTCTCAGAATCCCTCTCTCTCCTCCGTCTCGCTCTGATCATTCTAACAGAACCTCCGAATCAATTAAATAATAAATAAATATTCTCTTCTTTTTGCTTTCACATTTTATTTGGCGCGAAAAAATAGGAGGCAGCGATGAAAATAGATTGCGGAGAGCAGGAGGTCTCCACGGCGTCGCCGGTGGCGAAGGCTCCGGAGATCGGAGACGAGAATGATAGGTGCGGAGAGGCGTTCGTGCCGCCTCTGAACTTCGCGATGGTCGACAATGGCGTGTTTAGGTCCGGCTTCCCTCATTCCCCCAATTTCAGCTTCTTGAAATCCCTAGGCCTCCGTTCCGTCATGTGAGTCAAATTCCAGTGAACTTTGTTTCTGTTGATTAATCTATCTTCAAATCTGGTTTTGGTTTGATTAGATTTGGGGAATTTCGACTGATCCTTGTTTTGATTGGGTTAGATATTTGTGCCCGGAGCCGTATCCGGAGGAGAACAAAGAGTTTTTGAGAGCAAATGGGATTAGGCTTTTCCAGTTTGGGATCGATGGCTCTCAGGTTTCGTTTTCTCTTGGATTTATTTTGCAGATATTATATTAATCTTGACATAATTACTCTGCAATTTGTGTCTGGGGTTATGCTTGGATTGCTTGGAAGTTGGGATTGGAGAATAAGATTATAGTGTTTGCTTTATAATCGTGTGTATTTTCAAATTGGGATGTTCCCTTCTCTGATGAAGAATGTAAAGTCCGCACCCGCTAGTATGTGCGGGTGGTTGAGGAGGGACATTATCATTGTTGATTAGGAGGCCATTGGTCGTCTTTTTGTTGTACCAAATGTTCGTAGATAAGATTTGAACTGCTTAGACAAAAGCCTGAATTTAGTAGAAATCATATGAGGGGTTGGGGAAAAAGGATTATTTTGTTGATATTATGGGATAGAAAATCGTTTCGGAGTGAAGAGTTTCGGGTTTGAGTTGATAGATTTTGGAAATAATTTTCACCATCAACCCATTTTAGAAAGAGAGATGCCAAATTGCATGTCTATAGCACTTCACTTCATCAGCTCAAGTGGTAGTTGGATGAGGCTTTTGGCCTTGCTGTGTCCCACTCCCACTATGTCCTTGTGCAAGCCCTTTGCCCATTGTATTTTTATTCCCACTATGAATTTATGATGCCCCTTTTCTGCCAAACCTCAGCTTTGCAAGAGAGACTGGTCACTAACATGAAATGGGGACGCCAAAGGTGGCAGTGACCCAAACCTTTCACGCATCGTTGTGGCTTGCCTTGCATGAATACTAAACTTGAATGGAACTGCAAGATAAAAGTCTGGAGCACCACTATATGCATCTACACATATTTTAGGTGATTGATTGGCTTCCCCAACACCTGTGAATTGCATATTTATTCTTGCTTTATCTGTTGCTCTAAAAAATACATGAAAGCTGGGTGGTTAGACAAACAATATTGACAATCCTACTCAGCACTTGGATTTTTATATATGGATTATTACTCGCTAATGACATATTTTCCATTTTGAAGTCGCCGTCCACCTTTAGCCTTAGGTTGTTTTGCTTTCCCTGTGCTTTGTTGGTTTACTTTACCTATTTCAGTTGCCTTGTGTTTTGTCAGCTAGCAATGAGTTTAGATTTTCATTGGCTTTTGCTTTGTACTCTGGCTTATTCAAAATATGCCAATAAGTCCTCTGCCGTTATCTCTTAAATGGCCATTCTTGGTTTTCAACTTTTCGTCGATTGTCTTTTACTTTTCCAAATTTCAGTCTGCTGTTTCATTGGATTGTATTTTACTTTTCCAGATACCGGTCTTCTGATGATCAGATCTTGCTTTTGATCAACTTACCACCCTACACGTGTTTGAAGATGCTTTAAACTGTTTCTCTATTTACAGTAACTTCAATCTGGAAGACTTATTGACGGATTTGTCTGAGCTCACTGATGTTTATAACTTAGGACTTTGCTTTGAGCTAGTTATAAAAGATATCAGTTGATGTTTTCAGTCATGTGCTAACATATTCGGTACAGGAACCTTATGTGAAAATCCCGGAGCACACAATTCGTGAAGCATTAAGAGTTGTCCTTGGTATCACTAACCCC